>NC_092748.1:108422144-108722144 GCF_047496795.1 Chiloscyllium punctatum
ATATCACTTCTGGTTCTTTTTCTGAGAGGTAGGTAAATGGGGTCCAAATCGATATGGTTGTTAATGGAGTTCCCATTTGAATGCCAGGCCTCTAGGGATCCCCATGTGTGCCTTTGTTCAGCCTATCCCAGGATGGATTTATTGTCCCAGTCGTACTGGTGTCCCTCTTTGTCTGTGTACATGGATACCAGTGATAGTGGTCATGTCTTTTGGTGGCTATGTGGTGCTCATGTATCCTGGTGGCTAGCTTTCTGCTTGTCTGTCCGATGTAATATTTGCTGCAGTCCTTGCACGGGACTTTGTATATGACCCCGTTTGGCTGGTTGTTAGTACGGGGTCCTTTAAAATCAGCAGCTGCTGCTTCAGTGTGGTGGTAGGTTTGTGGGCTACCATGACGCCTAGGGACTGGAACCCCATTAACAAATATATCAATTTTGACCCCATTTACCAAGTTCTCAGAAAAAGAACCAGAAGCTCTTTTGGGATGGCACGGTGGCTCAGTGCTGCCTCACAGCTCCAGGGAACTGGGTTCGATTCCAGCCTCGAACGACTGTCTGTGTGGGACTTGCATATTCTCCCCATGCCTGTGTGGGTTTCCTCCCACAATCCAAAGATGTGTAGGTCACATGAATTGGCCATACTAAATTGCCCATAGTGTTAGGTGCATTAGTCAGGGGTAAATAGAGGGGAGAGGAATGGGTCTGGGTGGGTTACTCGTCGGTATGGACTTGTTGGGCTGAAGGGCCTGCTTCTATACTGTAGAGATTCTAATCTTCTAAAAGTGATATCGCCCACAAGAACAGACCAGGACAAATAAGTAGCAAGCAGGACAGAACACCAGTGCTTCACCGGAGACTCACTAACGATGTTACCTAGCATGGTGAAGAAACATCTGAGAACAAACCTACCAGCTCAGCGAGCAAAATGTACAACCTGAACGACAAATCTTCTCCAAAATCGCAAACACTATTAGAAATTGGAGCTTTTTAAAATAAAGATACTCAATTTTTTAACCCTGATTAGATAAAAACAACTCCTGCACAATATCCCTTGGTGGTGGTCTGTTTATTTGGCATATGTAAGCACAATTGAATAACATGTAAACCTTGTAAACCTTGGAGAACTTAACCTGACCGTATATGATCTATGGACTTAAGAACAAAACTTTCATTTTTACTTTGTAGATTCAGCAGACCTGCAATTTGCAACATATTGCAAGTAAAAATGATTTAGATGCTCAGCATTATATAAAACCTTATTATTTTACACTTTATATTTAATTTAATGGTTGTCGATAACTACGTCATGAATTACAATTACTTGTTTTATTGGAATCATTATCACAATTTAGGAGCTGTTACCATGGTGATTTATCGATAAAGCAAATCAAATCTCTTCATCGGGATGAGAAAGTGGTCTGGTTCTGAATGTGTGAGAAAATGGAAACTTGTTTTTTTTTTAAAAAATGCATCACAGTTAAGCTTTGCATACGTTCCTTCTGTGTTCGCAACCTGATTTCTTGCATTGCCAAAGCAGGAGGAGCCAATGCAGTCCCTCCCATTATTGTGGTAGTTATGTCGGTGGAGATGTGATGGGCCAAATGGCCTTTGCTCTAATGAGTATAGGCCAAACTCTGGGTTCAGTATTAAATGGGCATTGGGTAACACAGATGGTCCTACAATTTGATGGTGTATGTCATAGAGTCCTAAAACAAAAGTTCCATAGATTCATAAAATCGTACAACATGGAAAAAGATCCTTCACCCAATTTCTCCATTCAGACGAGGTTTCCCAAAATAAACTCATCCCATTGTGGCTGGCCTATTTCCCTCTAAACCCTTCCTATTCATGTAATGTCCAAACACATTTTAAACGTTGTAGGTATACCTGCACTTACCACTCCCTCTGGCAGCTCATTCCATGTATGAACAAATTTGTCCTCCTATTTGTTGGCTTGACCATTGTGTTAACTTCCCAGTGTTACTGTTTGTGGGGCAGCACGGTGGCTCAGTGGTTAGCACTGCTGCCTCACAGTGCCAGGGACCCAGGTTCGATTCCAGCTTCAGGTGACTGTCTGTGTGGACTGTCTGCGCCCGTTGCTCCAGTTTCCTCCCACAGTCTAAAGATGTGCAAGTCAGGTGAATCAGCCACACTAAATTGCCCATAGTTTTCGGTGCATTAGTCAGAGGGAAATGAGTGGGTTACTCTTCAGAGTGTTGGCGTGGACTAGTTGGGCCAAAGGGCCTGTTTCCACATTGTAGGGAATCTAATCTTATCATAATCCTAACCCCCTGGACAATAATATTCAGTCATTTCTCACTATTTCAAACCCAAACATGCTGAGTTTGTTTTGTTTATTTTTCTTCCTCTAAAGTCTCCAATTTCAATAAGGATTTTCATAGAATTCCAGGCATGGGGAAGTTATCCGGTAGTAATTTCAACTTCCTGAACATACTGAAGAGAATATGGAATACAGTGACTGAAATTTCCCAAAATCCCAGGGAATTCAAGAGTGGAAGCTGTGAAATCAAAGCTAACAAGTGTAACTCTGCTAATCAAGAAACCTGGTACAATAGTAGGTCATTCAGCCCTTCAAACCCGCTCTGCCATTCAATACAATCATGGCTGGTCCTCCATTTCCGTGCCATACTCCCACATTCTACCCATATCTCAGAGAGTACAGCAAAGGCCATTTGGCCCATCAATCTCCACCGACATAACTACCACTAAAAGTGTGTTAATCCCAATTTCCTATACGTGTCCCATATCCTTGAACGTTATAATATTTGGTACCTTTAATACAAACAAATAAAGGAGATTTCATGGTCGAGCGATTGTCCCTATCTCTGGTCCAGGAGGCCCAGGTTCAAGTCCTACCTGTTCCAGAGGTGTGTGATAACCAGAGGGATTAGAACAAAATTTATTCCCCTCTTTCTTGAATATATTCACCGAAGAAAGGAGTTTGAGAGAAAACAGCAAACCTTAAGGCTAGTTACCTGATATCAATCAGTGGAAATAAAAACAGGAACCTATTATTACAGAAATCTCGGCAGGACACTTGGAAAATCACAGCGAAATCAAACAAAATCAAGATGGCTTTATGAAGGAAAATTGACAAGTATAGTACTGTCTTTGGGGACAGAACTAACAGGGTAGATAAAAGGGAACCAGTCAATGTAGCATATCTGAATTTCCAATAGGCATCCAACTAATCCCCACATGAAAGAAGATGGCACAATGCAAGGGCTCAGGGAATTTAGGGCAGTCTGTTAGAGATAGGGTAACAATGAGAATTGGTTAACAGACGAAGAAATGAGAAAACAAATATACAGGGGGTCCCAATTTACGAACGTCTTGGCTATGATTGCAAACCCCTTCTGAGGACCCCTTCACCCACCTCCAACACACTGCATCCACCTGGACACCCCGCTCTGGCCTATTACCCGCCCTCGACCTCTTCATTTCCAACTGCTGCCGGGACATTAACCACCTCAACCTGTCTACCTCCCTCCCCCACTCCAACCTCTCACCCTCACAACGCGCAGCCCTCCAATCCCTCTGCTCCAATCCTGACCTCATCATCAAGCCAGCGGATAAAGGGGGCGCAGTGGTAGTCTGGCGCACTGACCTCTACACCGCTGAAGCCAAACGCCAACTCGAGGACATCTCTTCCTACTGCCCCCTTGACCATGACCCCACCCCCCATCACCAAACCATCATCTCCCAGACCATACAGAACCTCATCACCTCAGGAGATCTCCCACCCACAGCTTCCAACCTCATAGTCAGGGAACCCCACACTGCCCAGTTCTACCTCCTTCCCAAGATCCACAAGCCTGTCCACCCTGGCCGACCCATTGTCTCAGCATGCTCCTGCCACACTGAACTCATCTCTACCTACCTCGACACTGTCCTATCCCCCCAGTCCAGGAACTCCCCACATACGTTCAAGACACCACCCACGGCCACCACCTCCTCCAAGACTTCCGTTTCCCCGGCCCCCAACGCCTCATATTCACCATGGATATCCAATCCCTCTACACCTCCATCCGCCATGACCAGGGCCTCCAAGTCCTCCATTTCTTCCTCTCCCGACATCCCCGACAGTACCCTTCCACCGACACTCTCATTCGTTTGGCCGAACTGGTCGTCACCCTTAACAATTTGTCCTTCGAATCCTCCCACTTCCTCCAGACCTAAGGGGTAGCCATGGGCACCCGTATGGGCCCCAGCTATGCCTGTCTCTTTGTTGGCTACGTAGAACAGTCCATCTTCCGTAATTACACTGGCACCACTCCCCACCTCTTCCTCCGCTACATTGATGACTGCATTGGCGCCACCTCGTGCTCCCACGAGGAGATTGATCAATTCATCAACTTCACCAACACATTTCACCCTGACATTAAATTTACCTGGACCATCTCTGACACCTCCCTCCCCTTCCTGGACCTCTCCATCTCCATTAATGAAGACCGACTTGACACCGACATTTTTTACAAACCCACGGACTCCCACAGCTACCTGGATTACACCTCTTCCCACCCTACCTCCTGCAAAAATGCCATCCCCTATTCCCAATTCCTCCGCCTCTGCCGGATCTGCTCCCAGGAGGACCAGTTCCACCACAGAACACACCAGATGGCCTCCTTCTTTAGAGACCGCAATTTCCCTTCCCATGAGGTTAAAGATGCCCTCCAATGCATCTTGTCCACATCCTGCACCTCTTCCCTCAGACCCCACCCCTCCAACCGTAACAAGGACAGAACGCCCCTGGTGCTGACCTTCCACCCTACCAACCTTTGCATAAACCAAATCATCCGCTGACTTTTCTGCCACCTCCAAAAAGACCCCACCACCAGGGATATATTTCCATCCCCACCCCTTTCCGCCTTCCGCAAAGGCCGTTCCCTCCGTGACTACCTAGTCCACGCCCCCTACAACCCACCCTCCCATCCTGGCACCTTCCCCTGCCACCGCAGGAATTGCAAAACCTGCGCCGACACCTCCTCCCTCACCTCTATCTAAGGCCCTTAAGGAGCCTTCCATATTCATCAAAGTTTTACCTGCACATCCACTAATATCATTTATTGTATGTATTGCTCCTGATGCGGTCTCCTCTACATTGGGGAGACTGGGCGCCTCCTCGCAGAGCGCTTTAGGGAACATCTCCGAGATACCCGCACCAATCAACCACACCGGCCCTGTGGCCCAACATTTCAACTCCCCCTCCCACTCTGCCGAGGACATGGAGGTCCTGGGCCTCCTTCATCGCCGCTCCCTCACCACCAGACTCCTGGAGGAAGAACGCCTCATCTTCCGCCTCGGAACACTTCTCAACCCCAGGGCATCGATATGGACTTCACCAGTTTCCTCATTTCCCCTTCCCCCACCTCACCCCAGTTCCAAACTTCCAGCTCAGCACTGTCTCCGTGACTTGTCCTCCCTGCCTATCTCCTTTTCCACCTATCCACTCCACCCTCCTCCCTGACCTATCACCTTCATCCCCTCCCCCACTCACCTATTGTACTCAATGCTACTTTCTCCCCACCCCCACCCTCCTCTAGCTTATCTCTCCACGCTTCAGGCAATCTGCCTTTATTCCTGATGAAGGGCTTTTGCCTGAAACATTGATTTTACTGCTCCTCGGATGCTGCCTGACCTGCTGTGCTTTTCCAGCACCACTAATCCAGAAGCACCAACATTGCCTGCCCAATATCCTGCAAATTCACTGGGGAGAAAACACACCTAATCCAGTGTCCTCAACCAGGCTAACATCCCCACATCAAGGTCACCACGCCGCTCACCACTCACCCCTGACCTTGATCGGCTGTGATGTGCTGGGCATGTCATCCCCATGACTGACATGAGACTCCCCAAGGAAGTGCTACACCCCCGGCTCTGAAATGGCAGGCGAGCCCCAGGTCGGAGAGAGGAAGTGCTTCAGGGATAGGCCTCACTGGGGGATGTGTGGCATTCCCACGGGCACCTGGGAATCACTGGCCTGAGACCTTGCAAAGTGAAGGAGAAGCATCCAGGAAAGCGTTGAGCCCCTCGAGACTTGCTGTCCGGAAAAAAAGTGGAAGCCGGGGGAAAACAGGGAAAGGAGCGCGCTGCCTCATCCACGCCCCACCCCTTCCCATGATCACCTGCTGTCCCCAGTGTAACACAGCCTGCGGTAACTACATCAGTCTGTCCAGCCACCTGCAGACTTACCCTGAGGGTGGGGGAGAGAGTCCTCCTCATCTGCGAGGGAGTGCCGCTGAATGGTGACGGTGTAATTTTAAAGCTCTGACATATAAATGGTTTGTGTGCTCATGAGCGGCCATTTTATATCGTCCTGCCTTGTGTATGTATCGACTCGTGAACAGAGTCAAGAATGCAATCCATTTGCAATCCAGGCACGACCTCTATAAGGCAAGGTCAGGTTAGAAGGTTAGCCCTGCAGGAATCAGCGTGGGACCCTCAGCTGTTTACAATCTATATTTACTGATGAAAGAGCAGGAGAACGGGGTTGAGAAACTTATCAGCCATGATTGAATGGAGGAGCAGACTCGATGGGCTGAATGGCTTAAATTCTTATCCTATAGTCTTGAGGATACCAGAATCAGCTTCTCCAGGTTGGATCAGCATGAAACACTAGGTGGCACATGCAGCACGTTTTCAAAACTGCAAAGGGGTAGGTTCCACATCCTTGACTGATATTGATACCTCAGTCAGCAAAAACAACAACAGATTTACTGATCCTTATCAGGTTGCTCTCGGCGAATCCTTGATATCGGCAAATTAACTGCTACATTTTATAAGATTGACTGCTCTTGAAAAAGTATACCATTCCCTGGAAAGAAATTTGGGATGTTGCAGGGCAGGGGTAGGAAGGCGGTGGTGAAAGGTTATCAGGGGAGGACGGATATAAAATCAGAAATTGCTGGAGCAACTCGCTTTTTAAGTCCCATAGCTGGGAAAGGAATGGTATTTATGCTGGTGAAGAAGTGAGAGGGGGTGGTGTGGGGGGGGGGGGGGGGGGGGGTGGTGCGGGAGAGTAAACCATAGATAGAGATGGAGCTGAGAGAGAGAGAGAGAGAGAGAGAGAGAGAAAAGCAGAAATTGCTGGAAAACCTCAGCACGTCAGAGTTAACATATCAGTCTGAGTAACCCTTCCTCAGAAGGAATGAGTAATGGTCAGCTCGGGAGAATGAAGAGCTGCTCAAGGGGATGATTAATGGCTATCAATGGGTTGTATGTGGTAACAGACCACGTAAAGACCATGTGTGGGTTTGGGATAAGGGCATGGGAGAAGATTCTTATCCCTTAAAAGTGTTGAACTTAACATTCAATCATAGAATCCCTAGAATTATCAAATCTCTACAGTGTAGAAACAGGCCAGCTGACCCATCAAGTCCAAACAGACCCTCTGAAGAGTAACCCACCCACACCCATTCCCCTAAACAATTACTCTACATTTATCCCTGACTAATGCACCTAACCCACACTTCCGTGAACACTATGGGCAATTTAGAATGGCCAATTCACCTGACCAGCACATCTTGGGAGGATACTCATGGAGACACGGGGAGAATGTGCAAACTCCACACAGACAGTCACCCGAGGCTGGAATTGAACCCAGGTCCAGAGTACTGTGAGGCAGCAGTGCTAACCACTATCCCACTGTGCCAACATTGAGTCCAGAAGACTGCAGGGTCCCCAAGTGGAAGATGAAACTGTGTACTTCCAGCTGCTCTGAGCTTCACTGGAGTACTGCAGCAAGCTGAAACAGAGACATTAACCAGGGAACAAGGTGGTGCATTGGAATGGCAAGCACTTGGAAGGTCTTCTTTGCAGACAAAACGTAAGTGTTCAGCTAATCAGTCATCCAGTCTGGGCTTGGTTTCCCCAATGTAGAGATCACACTGTGAGCAGCGAATGCAGTAGACTAGACTGAATGAACGTTAAGTGCTGCTTCATCTGGAAGGCCCTCAGACTTGTTTAGAAAGTGTTTGTTAGTTGACCAATCAAGACTAGGCCAGGATATCCATCCAAACTTCAGCTACTATTCTTCCAAGTAGTGCCATAGGAAGTTGAAATGTAAGAGCCTGTTGGAAGTCTCAGCCAGAGGTCCTTATGTAGTACTGGGCTGGAATAGACAGCTGGACTTTGTCCTCAAGCCTCTAGAATGTGACCTGAAACCACATGAACCCTTCTCTCAGGTGAAAGAGCTCTCAATGAACTACAGAGACCAAGCCTATTGGGGCACATGAATCACAAGGAATGCACATCCATAGAAGTATCAGCCCAAAAGTAACATACCCCTGTCACCAAGAGAACTGGAAGTTATTTGAACTCTGCATTCGTGCTAGACTTTGGTTCAGCCACTTATGGAATACTGTGCTCAATTCTGGTCTCCCTGCCTGAGGAAAGATGAGGTGAAACTTGAAAGGAGTCTGTAAAGACTTGCAAGGATATTGCCAAGTTTGGAGGATTTGAGGCTAGGGCAGGGGCTGAATAAACTGGGGTTATTTTCCCTGAAGCACTAGAGGGTGAGGGGTGACCTTACAGAGGTTTATAAAATCAGGAGGGGCATGATTAGGATGAATAATCAAGGTCTTTTCCCCAGGTTGGGGGAATCAAAATGGAAGGGCATAGGTTTAAGGTGAGGGGGGAAGATTTAAAAGGGAACTAAAGGACAATGATTTCACACAGAAGGTGATGTGTGTATGGAATGAGCTGCCAGAGAAAGCAGTGGAGGCTGGTACAATTATAACATTTAACAAGTATCCAGATGGATATATGAATAGGAAGGGTTTAGAGGGATATGGGCCAAGTGCTGGCAGGGGGGACTAGATTAATTCAGGATATCTGATCAGCATGGATGAGTAGGACCAAAGGGTCTGATTCCATTCTGTGTATCTCTATGACTCCAGAAACGGAATCATTAAACAAATAAAGACAGACTTTTACTTATATAGCACCATTCCTAACTAGAGATCATTTTGAAGCATTTGCAGCAAATGAGATGTGATCGTTTTTGAAGTTTAGTCAGCCTGTGCACAGCACGTTCACATAAACAATAATCTGATACTGACTGGAGAATAGATCATTTTTGTTGATGTTGGGGGGGGGAATCAATACTGGCCCAAAGTCTTCTTTGCTCATCTTTTGAAATTGTATTATGGAATAGTTCCAGACCCACCTGAGGTGGCAGGTAGGGGCAGAAAGATGGCACTTCAACAGTGCAGCATTCCCTCAGTGCTGCACTGGGAGTACCGGCCGGGATGCTTTTACACTTTGGTGACTGTGCTCAGATAAACTACTCCTTCAGATTATCACAGCACAGCATTCACAGGATGAAACCCTGAGCAAGCACCCTGTTGAAAATCAAGTTAACTCCAACATCCTCCTGCTCTGGCAGCCTCAGAGTGCAAAAAGATTATATTTCAGTTGCTGTTTGGACAGTAAATTCATTAGTCATTCGTAATTCTAAAGTGTTGCTAGGCACAGGTTATCACCTCGGGAGAAATCAATGATCCATTCATTACAGCTAATAACAGTGTTTCCTGCTGAACATGAAGGATGGGCAAATGTCACACAGAGAAACTAATAAAAGACAATTTAAAGTTGCTGATCTGATTTATAGTTGCATTATGCTGTTAGGTTCATCTCTCTCCTTTACATGAACATTTCCTCCTCACACTTTCCCGACAAAGTCTTTGGCAGTTTGTCGCCTGTGACCATTCACTAGCGGAAAGAGCTAGGAGTCATTGGGAAGCACATTGAAGGTACTCCAGCCCATTCCTAATCCTTGTATTGATGCAGAGAGACCCTCCCACCTCCTTTGAACTCCCCCACCCTCCGCACTTAAACACATGCCCCCTAGTATTTGACATTTTAACTTTGGGAAAATGATTCTGATCTATCTACGCATCTCATAGTTTTATAGACTTCTATCAAATCTCCCCTCAGCCTCCATCATTTCAAAAGGTTCTCCAGCCTTTCCTTACACTGCATACCCTCCAATGCAGGCAGTATCCTCTTCTGCACCCTCTCCAAAGCCTCCACATCCTTCCTGAAACGTAGCGACCAGAATCAAACACAATACTCTTGGTGTGGCGTAACCAAAGTCTGATAAAGCTGCAACATGACATCCCAACTCATTCAAACTCTTATATCCCCTCCCTGATGGAACGGGGTGGCAGAGAGTATAACCAGGCTCTGAGGGGTCTTTGATTACATCAGTTGCTTTCCCAATGCAGCGAGTGAACATTGTCCATCTTAGTTCAAACAATGTTTACACATAAAACTACCTCAATTGACATAATACATTTGAAGCTCTGAATGGCACCAAAAAAAAAGTCATTCACTGCCGAGGCTTCCACATTCAGATGAGACAAACAGAAAACTGTGGGTATGAATGATCAAGCTTGAAGTGTTGTTGGAACCAGACTCATCCAGGCAAGTGGACAGTGCACCATGACCCGAGGCTGGAATCAAACCCGGGTCCAGGGCACTGTGAGGCAGCAGTGCTAATCACTGAGCCACCGTGCCAACATTGAGTCCAGAAGACTGCAGGGTCCCCAAAAGGAAAATGAAACTGTGTACTTCCAGCTGCTCTGAGCTTCACTGGAGTACTGCAGCAAGCTGAAACAGAGACATTAACCAGGGAACAAGGTGGTGCATTGGAATGGCAAGCACTTGGAAGGTCTTCTTTGCAGACAAAACGTAAGTGTTCAGCTAATCAGTCATCCAGTCTGGGCTTCATTTCCCCAGTGTAGAGATCACACTGGGAGCAGCGACTACAGTAGACTAGACTGAATGAAGTACAGGTTCAGTGCTTTATCTGGAGAGCCACAGACTTGTCCAAAAAGGTTGGTTGACCAATCAAGACTGGCCAGATGAGGATGACTTGTAGATGGTGGACATGCTTTGGAGTATCAATAATTGAGCTGCTCGATGCAGGATTGGTAGTTTCCTGACCTGCTTTTACAGGTGCTATATTTATACAGCTGGTACAGTAGGAGTAACCCTAGACTATTGAAAGTAAGGGATTCAGCATTTGGAATACCCTTGAATATCAAGAGATTCTTCTTGGAGATGGTCATTGCGTGTGCAAATGTCCCTTGCCACTTGCCAGCACAAGACTGGATATTGACCAGACCGTTTTGAACTGCTTCAGTGTTATGAAGGTGTAGAGGTGTACTGTACCTTTAAGAGAGGGAGGAAGAGAGGGAGGAAGCTAGCAAGGACTGACAGGAACCTGAGTGTCCTGAACACTTGGTCAAAACGAACAGCTGGAGTTGCCATGGAACAAAAAACAAATTCAAATTTGGCCAATCAGTTCAAGTTATGCCCCCCCAAAAAAATCCAATTGAATTTGAATTTAGTGTTTTTATGACATCAAACCAATGAAATGATCCAATGTTTTGGGGTATAAAACCAGACATTTTGAACAGTTGGGGAGAACTGCCAAACAAACCAACAAGAATATCTCTCTGAAAGGTACCTGTTCATATGAAAGAGCTGTGAGGCAGTATACTGAAGACAAGACGAGAGAGGAAAACCTACAGAGGAGGATACAAGGAGAAACTTCAATAGCTGGCTGGTTTTAAAACTTGAATTAGTTTTTTAACATACAATCAGGGTTATTAAGCGGACCAGTATTGCAGAATGAGAGGTAAAAGATAGGTTTAGGAGAAAGAAGTTGTAAATAGTTGTTGGTTTTAATATTCTCTGTTGGACTTAAAGAATAAAATTGTTAATTTTTACGTTAAATAGTGACTTCTGAGATAGTTCTTTGCCTCTTGAATGTTACCAGGTTACAGCACGAGGTGAGTTTCTCTGGGTGTTGGGTTTAAGTTAGCAGAGGGGTTTACCCCGGGTGGCAACAGTTTGGGGGCTCTCATTCGCAATCTGAACAGGTTTAAACTGATCCACGCTGAGCTTTGGACAGATTTGAATAGATTTCAGGTATGAAAAAGCCCAGTAGATTTAAACACTTGCAGGTTAGTGTCCGAGATCGTTAAATAAAACGTTAATGAGAGAATTTGTTTAATTTCGATGACTTGTGTTTGGTTAAATTAAAAGAAAGAGAAATGGCTCTTAAAATTGCTAAAGAGGTTCTGAGATTTGACGACGATTCTGAAATTTGCGAAGTAAGTTTTGAAAAAAAGGAAAAAAGCCATACTTTCAGAATTAGCAAAGAGATTAGATTTGGGTTTAACCAAGGACAAAAGTAAAGCTGAAACAGACTAATGCAGTAGAGTTAGAAAATCCTAAAGGTAAAAACAATGACTGCAGATGCTGGAAAGCAAATACTGGATTAGTGGTGCTGGAAGAGCACAGCAGTTCAGGCAGCATCCAACGAGCAGCGAAATCGACGTTTCGGGCAAAAGCCCTTCATCCTGATGAAGGGCTTTTGCCCGAAACGTCGATTTTGCTGCTCGTTGGATGCTGCCTGAACTGCTGTGCTCTTCCAGCACCACTCATCCAGTATTAGAAAATCTTAAAGTACAATTGAAGAAAATGGAGATAGAAGAGAAACAGAGGGAGACAGAATGAGAGCACAAGAGAGCACAGGAGAACGCAAGAGAGAGAGAACAAGAATGAGAGACAACGCGAGAGAGAACAGGAGAACAAAAGAGAGAGAAAAAATGGGAGGGAGAGAGAAGGTGAGAGAAGGAGAACAAGAGAGAAAGAACATGAGCGAGAGAAAGACACACAGAACGGGAGGGAGAGAGGATTAGAGACAGAATGAGAGAGGAGGAGGAGGAGAGAGGAGGAGAGGACAAGAGAGGAGGAGAACGAGAGAAAAACAGCGAGAGAGAGAGAAAACGAGAAAGGAGGGGAGAGAGAGAAAGAGAACGAGAGAGATAGAACCAGACAAATGCGAGAGAGAGGAGGAAAGAAGAGAAGAGAGAAAGAGAATGAGATAGAGAACGAGAGAGAGAAAAAAAGAGAGAGAGAGAGAGACCGAGAGAGAGGAGGAGAGAGAAGAATGAGAGAGAGAGAGAAAGAGAGAGAAAATGGGAGAGAGAGAGAGAGAACGAGAGAGAGAGAGATGCAAGAGAGGAGAGAGAATGAGAGAGCGAGAGAATGAGAGAAAATGAGAGAGCGAGAGAATGAGAGAGAGAAAACGTGAGAATGAGAGTGAGAGAGAGCAAGAGAATGAAAGAGAAAGTGAACGAGAGAGAATGATAGAGAGAGAATGATAGAGAGAGAAAGAGAGAGAAAATGAGAGAGAGAAAATGAGAGATGGAAAGAAAACAGGAGAGAGGGAATTGGAAAACATGAGAGACCGAGAGAGAGGGAGAGAACGAACGAGAGAGAGGAAGAGAACAAACAAGAGAGAGGAAGAGAACGAACAAAAGTGAGAGAACGAATGAGAGAGAGAGAATGAGAAAGAAAATGAACAAGAGAGAGAATGATAGAGAAAGAAGAGAGAGGGATGAGAGAGGGACATAAGAGAGAGAGAACGAGAGACAGAATGAGAAAACGAGAGGACAGGAGGGGGGGATGGGTGGGATGGGGGGAGGCAGGAGGGGGAGAGGAGAGGGGGAGAATGGGGAGGATGGGGGGAAGGGGGAGGAGAGGAGGGGGAGGGGGGAGGGGAGGAGGGGGGATGGGGGGAGGCAGGAGGGGGAGAGGAGAGGGGGAGAATGGGGAGGATGGGGGGAGGGGGGAGGAGAGGAGGGGAATGGGGGAGGTGGGAGGTGAGGGGGGAGTGGGAGGGGAGAAGGGGGGTGATGGGGGAGGGAGGAGGGGCAGAGGGGAGGAGGGTGGGGGGTTGGTGGGAGGGGGAGGGTGCGTGGGGCGGAGGGGGGATGGGGAGAGGGAAGGGGGGATGGGGAGGATGGGGCGGGGGGAGGGGGAAGGGGGGATGGGGTGAATGGGGGAGGGGGAAGGGGGGATGGGGAGGATGGGGCGGGGGGAGTGGGAAGGGGGGATGGGGAGGATGGGGCGGGGGGAGGGGGAAGGGGGGATGGGGAGGATTTTGGTGGGGGGAGGGGGAAGGGGGGATGGGGAGGATGGGGAGGGGGAAGGGGGGATGGGGAGGATGGGGCGGGGGGAGGGGGAAGGGGGGATGGGGAGGATGGGGCGGGGGGAGGGGGAAGGGGGGATGGGGAGGATGGGGCGGGGGGAGGGGGAAGGGGGGATGGGGAGGATGGGGCGGGGGGAGGGGGAAGGGGGGATGGGGAGGATGGGGCGGGGGAAGGGGGGATGGGGAGGATGGGGCAGGGGGGAGGGGAAGGGGGGATGGGGGAGGTTGGGATAAGGGGGGGAGGGGGAAGGGGGACGGGGGAGGGGGACGGGGGAGGGGGGAGGGGGGGGAGAGAGGGGGCAGGGGGACGGGGAGGGAGGGGGAGGGGAACGGAGGGGGAGGGGGAGGGGACGAGTGGGGTAGGAGGGGGGTAGGAGGGGGAGGGGGAGGGGGAAGAGGGGGTAGGGGGAAGGAGGGGGAAGGGGAAGGGGTGGGGGTAGGGGGATGGGGGTGGGGGGATGGGGGTGTGGGGTGGGGGGTAGGGGGGATGGGGGGTAGGGGGTTGGGGGTGGGGGGATGGGGGTGTGGGGTGGGGGGTAGGGGGGATGGGGGATGGGGGATGGGGGTGGGGGGAGGGGAGAGGGTGGGGATGGGGGGTGTGGGGAGGGGGGGAAGGAGGGGGTGTGGGGAGGGGGGGAAGGAGGGGGTGGGGCAAGGGAGAAGGAGGGGGGGAAGGGACAAGGGGGAGGGGGAAGGGACAAGGGGGAGGGGGAAGGGAAGGGGGGCGGGGGGAAGGGGCGGGGGGAAGGGGAAGGGGGAAGGGGGAGAGGTGGGGAGGGGAGATTGTGGGGGAGGGGAGATTGTGGGGGAGGGGGGAAGGGGGAGATGGGAGGGGGGTAGTGGCGGAACGGGGAAGGCAGGAGGGGGGAAGGCAGGAGGGGGAGGGGTGGAGGGAGGGAGGGGGCGGACGGTCGGGGTGGAGGGGAGGAGGGGGTTGTGTGGAGGGAGGGGGAAGGGCGGGGGGTGGGGGGAGGGGGGAAGGGCGGGTGGGGGGAGGGAGAGAAGGGAGGGAGGGGGAGAGGGGAGACGGGGAAGGAGGGGGAGGGGGAGAAGGGGGGAAGGAGAGGGGAGAGGGGGGAGCGGAGGAGGGGTGGATGGGGGGGATGCGGGGGATGAGGGGGAGTGGGGATGGCGGGAGTGGGGATGGCGGGGGGGGATGGGTGGGAGGGGGAATGCGTGGGATGGGGGAGGGGAGGGGGGATGGGGGAGGCGGGAGGCGGGAGGCGTGAGGGGGGAGGGGGATAGGGGAGGGGTGAGGTGAGGAGGGTGGGGAGAAGAGGGGCTGATGGGAGGAGGGGTGAGGGGTGGAGGGGAGAGGGGGGAGGGTGTGTGGAGCGGAGAGGGGATGGGGAGAGGGGGGGGGATGGGAGGATGGGGGAGGGGGAGGATGGGGCAGGGGGGAAGGAGGGAGGAGCGGAGGAGGGGTGGATGGGGGGATGCGGGGGATGAGGGGGAGTGAGGATGGCGGGAGTGGGGATGGCAGGAGGGGGGGTGGGTGGGATGGGGGAGGGGAGGAGGGGAGGATGGGGGGAGGCGGGAGGGGAGGATGGGGGGGAGGCGGGGGGGAGGGGGATAGGGGAGGGGGAGGGGGAGGTGAGGAGGGTGAGGGGGGTGGGGAGAAGAGGGGCTTATGGGAGGAGGGGTGAGGGGTGGAGGGGAGGAGGGTGGGGGGTTGGGGGAGGGTGTGTGGGGCGGAGAGAGGATGGGGGAGAGGGGAGGTGGGATGGGAGGATGGGGGGGATGGGGAGAGAGGGGAGGGGGAGGGGGTGTGTGGTGGAGTGCCAAGGAGGATGGGGGGGAAGGGAGGATGGGGGGGAGGGGGGAGGGGGACATGGGGAAGGGGGGGTAAGGAAGGAGGTGGAAGTGGGGAGGGGAGGGAGGGGGGAAGGGCGGTAGGGGGGAAGGGGAGAGAGGGGATAGGGGGTAGGGGGAAGGGGGAATGGGAGGGAGGGAAGGGGGAAGGTAGGAGGTGGGAAGGGGGGAAGTAGGAGGTGGGAAGGGGGAGGGGGAGGGGGGGGAGGAGGGGGAAGGGGAGGGAGGAGGAATAGGAGAAAAGGAAGGGGGAGGGCGAGGGGGGGAGGGGCAGGGGGTGGTGGGAGGGGGGAGGGGGGAGGGCGAGGGGGCAGGGCAAGGGGGGAGGGCGAGGGGCGAGGGGGGAGGGGGGAGGGGCAGGGGAGGGGGGAGGGGGGAGGGGGAGGGGGCAGGGCAAGGGGGGAGGGCGAGGGGCGAGTGGGGAGGGCGAGGTGCGAGGGGTGACGGGCGAGGGGTGACGGGCGAGGGCGAGGGGGAGGGGGTGGGGGTGGGGGAGGGGGATGGGGGTGGGGGTGGGGGAGGGGATAGGGGAGGGGGGTGGGGGAGGGGGAGGGAGGGGGGAGGGGGATGCGGGAGGGGGATGGGGGAGGGAGGAGGGGGAGGGCGAATGGGAGAGAGGGGCGATGGGGGATGGGGGATGGGGGAGGTGGGAGGGGGAAGGGGGGATGGGGGAGGGGGAGGGGGAAGGGGAAGGGGGGATGGGGGAGGGGGGAAGAGGGGGGGGCGGAGGTGAGGTGGGGAGGGGGAGGGAGAGGTGGGATGGGGGAGGGGGGAGGGGGAGGGGGAGCAGGGTGGGGGAGAGAGGGGGAGGGAGGAGGGGGAAGGGGAGTGAGGGGGAAGGGGAGTGAGGGGGAGGGGAGGGGGAGGGGGAGTGAGGGTGAGGGGTAGTGGGGATGGGGTGGGGAGAGGGGGGGAGGGGGAGGGAGGAGGAGGAGTGGGAAGGGGAGGAGGGGGGAGGGAGGGGGAAGGGAGGGAGGAGGGAGGGGGGAGGGGGGAGGGAGGGGGGAGGGAGGGGGAGGGGGAGGGGAGGGGAAGGAGGAGAGGAGAGGAGGGGAGGGGGGAGGAGGAGAGGAGGGGAGGGGGGAGGAGGAGAGGAGGGGAGGGGGGAGGAGGAGAGGAGGGGAGGGGGAGGAGGAGAGGAGGGGAGGGGAGGGGGGAGGAGGGGAGGAGAGGAGGGGAGGGGGGAGGAGGAGAGGAGAGGAGGGGAGGGGGGAGGAGGGGAGGGGGGAGGAGGAGAGGAGGGGAGGGGGGAGGAGGGGAGGGGGGAGGAGGAGAGGAGGGGAGGGGGGAGGAGGGGGGGAGGGGAGGGGGGAGGATGGGGGGAGGGGGGAGGAGGGGAGGGGGGAGGAGGAGAGGAGGGGAGGGGGGAGGAGGGGGGGAGGGGAGGGGGGAGGAGAGGGGGAGGGGAGGGGGGGGGAGGGGGGAGGAGGGGGGGCGGGGGAGGATGAGGGGCGGGGGAGGAGGAGGGGGGAGGGGGGAGGAGGAGGGGAGGGGGGAGGAGGGGGGGGGAGGAGGAGGGGGGGGGAGGAGGGAGGGGGGAGGGGGGAGGGGGGAGGTGGAGGGGAGGGGAGGGGGAGGAGGGGAGGGGGAGGGAGGAGGGGGAGGAGGAGGAGGAGGGGGAGGGGTGAGGGGGAGGAGGAGGGGAGGGGGGAGGAGGTGGAGGGGGAGGAGGAGGAGGAGGGGGAGGGGTGAGGGGGGAGGAGGAGGGTAGGGGGGAGGTGGAGGGGGTGGGGGAGGAGGAGGAGGTGGGGGTGGGGGGAGGAGGAGGAGGAGGGGGAGGGGGGGAGGGGGGAGGGGGGAGGAGGAGTGGGGGGGTGGGGGAGGAGGAGAGGAGGGGGGGGAGGGGGGAGGGGGGAGGGGGGAGGAGGGAGGGGAGGGGGGAGGAGGAGGGGGAGGGGGGAGGGGGGAGGGGAGGGGGGAGGGGTGGGGGGAGGTGGAGGGGGTGGGGGGAGGGGGGTGGGGGAGGAGGGGGGGTGGGGTGGGGGGAGGGGGGAGGGGGGAGGAGGGGGGGAGGGGAGGGGGGGAGGGGGGAGGGGGAGGAGGGGGGGAGGGGGGAGGAGGGGGGGAGGGGGGAGGGGGGAGGAGGAGGGGGGGGGGGGGAGGAGGGGGGGGAGGGGGGAGGAGGAGGGGAGGAGGAGGGGGAGCATGGGAGGGGGAAGGAGGCGCGTGGGAGGGGGGGAGGAGGGGGAGGGGGGAGAGGACGGAGGAGGGGGGAGCGTGGGAGGAGGGGGAGAGGGAGGGGGAGGGAGGTGGAGGAGGGGGAGGGAAGGGGAGGGAGGAGGAGGAGGAGGGGGAGCATCGGAGGGGGAGGGAGGAGAGAGAAGGGGGAGCGTGGGAGGGGGTGGGGGAGGGGGAGGGAGGAGGGAGAAGGGGGAGCGTGGGAGGGGGAGGGGGGAGGGGGGAGGGGGGAGGGGGAGGGAGGAGGAGGAGGAGGAGGGAGGAGGAGGAGGGGGAGCGTCGGAGGGGGAGTGAGGAGGGAGAAGGGGGAGCGTGGGAGGGGGAGGGAGGTGGAGGGGGTGGGAGGGGGATGGAGGAGGAGGAGGAGGGGGAGGGAGGGGGAGGGAGGAGGAGGGGGTGGGAGGGGGAGGGGGGAGGGAGGAGGAGGAGGAGGGGGAGGGAGGGGGAGGGAGGGGGAGGGAGGGGGAGGGAGGAGGGAGAAGGGGGGAGCGTGGGAGGGGGAGGGAGGAGGAGGGAGGAGGAGGAGGGGGAGGGAGGGGGAGGGAGGAGGGAGAAGGGGGGAGCGTGGGAGTGGGGGGGGGGAGGATGGGGAGGGAGGGGGAGGGAGGAGGGAGAAGGGGGAGCGTGGGAGGGGGAGGGAGGAGGAGGAGGAGGGGAGAGGAGGGGAGAGGAGGGGGGAGCGTGGGAGGGAGGAGGAGGGAGAAGGAGGAGGGGGGGAGGGGGAGCGAGAGGGGAGAGAGAAGGGAGGGGGAGGGAGGGGGAGGGAGGGGGACGGGGGGGAGGGGGGAGGGAGACGAAGGGGAGAGAGGGAGGGGGAGGGGGAGGAGGGAGTGGGTAGAGGAGGGAGGGGGAGAGGTTGGGGTAAAAGGAGGGAGGGAGAAGGGGGGAGCGTGGGAGGGGGGTGAGGGAGGATGGGAGGGGAATGGGGGAGGAGAGGAGGGGAGGGGGAGGTGAGGGGGAGGAGGTAGGGGAGAAGGGGGGCAGAGGGGAGGAGGGGGGATGGGGAGTTGGTAGGAGGGGGAGGGTGTGTGGGGCGGAGGGGGGATGGGGAGAGGGGAGCGGGGATGGGAGGATGGGGGGGGGGAGGATGGGGCAGAGGGGAGGGGGAGGGGGAGGGGGCCGGGGAGGATGGTGTGGAGGGGGGAGGGGAGGATGGGGGATGGGGGATGGGGGGGAGGGGGAGAGGGGGAGAGGGGAGAGGGGGGAGGAGGGTCGGGGTGAGGGAGGGGAGAGGGTGGAGGGGGGAAGAAGAGGGAGGAGGGAAGGAGGGGGAGGGGGGAGAGGGGGTAGGAGGGGGAGGGGGAGGGGGTGAAGGGAGGGAAGAGGGGAATGGTGGGGGTGGAGGGGAGGAGGGGGGTCTGTGGGGGGAGGGGGGGAAGGGCGGAGGGTTGGGTGGGGGGGAGGAGGGAGGGGGAGAGGGGAGGGGGAGGGGGGAAGGAAGGAGGTGGAAGTGGGGAGGGGAGGGGTGGGAGGGGGGAAGCGCGGTAGGGGGGAAAGGGGGAGAGGGGGTGGGGGAAGGGGGGAAGGTGAGGGAGGAGGGAGGAGGAAGGGGAGGGGGAGAGAGGGATAGAGAGGCGGGAGAGTGGGAATGTGGGAGGCGGTGGAGGGGAGGGGGTAGCGGAGGGGGGAGGGGGGAGGGGGAGGGGGAGGGTTGGGAGAGAGGGAGAGAGAGGGGGAGAGAGGGAATGTGGGAGGGGGGAGAGAGGGAATGTGGGAGGGGGGAGAGAGAGAATGTGGGAGGGGGAGGGGGAGGGGAGGGGAGGGGAGGGAGAGGTGAGGAGGGGCAGGTGGGGGGAGGGAGAAGGAGGGGGAGGGGGAAGGAGAAAGGAGGAGGGGGAGGGGGATGGGGAGAGGTGAGGGGGAGGGGGGAGGAGGAGGGGGAGGGAGTTGAAGGGGGAGGGAGGGGGAGGGAGGAGAAGGAGGGGGGAGGGGGAGGGGGAGGAGTGGGAGGGGGGAGGGAGGGGAAGGGAGGAGGAGGGGGGGAGGGGGAGGGGGAGGAGTGGGAGGGGGGAGGGAGGGGAAGGGAGGAGGAGGGGGGAGGGGGGAGGGAGGGGGAGGGAGGAGGAGGGGAGGAGGGGAGGGTAGGAGGGGGAGGGAGGGAGGGGGGAGCGTGGGAGGGGGAGAGGGGGAGGGGGAGGGGGAGCGGGAGCAAGGGGGAGGGAGGGGGAGGATGAGGAGGAGGGAGGAGGACAGACGGGGAGGGGGTGTGGGGAGGAAGGAGGGGAGCAGGAGCGAGGGGGAGGGAGGGAGGAGGGGGGAGCGTAGGAGGGTTAGGGAGGAGGAGGAGGAGAGGGGGGAGTTGGGTTGGAGGAGGGGAGGGGGGAGTTGGGAGGGAGGAGGGGAGGGGTAGGGAAGGGGTAGGAGGGGGAGGGAGGGGGAGGGAGGGGGGAGGGAGGAGAGGGGAGCGTGGGAGGGGGAGGGAGAAGGAGGAGGGGGAGGGAGGGGAAGGGGAGGAGCGTGGAGGGGGAGGAAGGAGGGGGAGGGAGGGGAGGGAGGAGCGTGGAGGGGGAGGGAGGAGGAGGAGTGGGGTGAGGGAGGAGCGGAGGGGGAGGGACGGGGAGGGAGGAGGGGAGGGAGGAGGGAGGGGGAGGAGGAGGGGAGGGAGGAGGGAGGGGGAGGAGGAGGGGAGGGAGGAGGGAGGGGGAGGAGGAGGGGAGGAGGAGGAAGGGGGACGGAGGGGGAGGGGGGAGGGAGACGAAGGGGAGAGCGGGAGGGGGGAGGGGGAGGGGAGGAGGAGAGGTTGGGGTAAGAGGAGGGAGGAGGGGAGGGGGATGGGGAAGCGTGGGAGGAGGAGGGAGGAGGAGGAGGGGGGACAGGGAGGGAGGGGGAGTGAGGAGGGGGGCAGGGGGAGGGAGGGAGAGGGAGGAGGGGAGGAGGAGGGGAGGGGAGGGGGAGCGAGGGGGAAGAGTGGGAGGGGGAGGGAGGAGGGAGGAGCATGGGGGGAGGGAGGCGGAGAAGGGGGAGGGAGGGGGGTGGGAGGGGGAGGGAGGAGGGCGGAGCGTGGGGGTGAGGGAGGAGGGGGAGGGAGGGGGAGGGAGGGGGTTGGGAGAGGGAGGGAGGAGGAGGGGAGGGAGAGGGATGGGAGAGGGAGGGGGGAGGGAGAGGGGGGAGGGAGAGGGGGGAGGGAGAGGGGAGGGAGAGGGAGGGGGAGGGGAGAGGAGGAGGAGGGAGGGGGAGGGGAGGTGAGGGGGAGGGGGCGAACGAGAGAGAGGGAGGGCGAACGAGATAGAGAGGGAGGGCGAACAAGAGAGAGAGGGGGAGTGCGAACGAGAGAGAGAGAGAGAGCGAACAAGGGAGGGGGGGAGGGGGAACGGGGGGGGAGGGATGGGGAGGGGGAGGGCGCGGGGGGAGAGGGAGGGAGCGGGAGGGGGAGGGAGACGGAGGGGAGAGAGGGAGGGGGAGGGGTAGAGGAGTGAGGGGGAGGGGAGGGAGGGGGAGAGGTTGTGGTAAGAGGAGCGAGGGGGGAGGGGAGGGAGGGAGGGGAGGAGGGGGTAAGAGGAGGGAGGGGAGGGGACGAGGAGGGGGGAGGGTGGTGAGTGGAAGGGGGGCTGAACGAGAGAGGGATGGAGGGAGAACACGAGAGAGGGATGGAGGGAGAACACGAGAGAGGGATGGAGGGAGAACACGAGAGGGTGGGAGGGAGAACACGAGAGAGAGGGCAGTGGAGGGATACAGGATAGCCAGAAGGGACCTGAAGAAAGGGATTAGGAGAGCTAAGAGAGGGCATGAAAAATCCTTGGCGGATAGGATCAAGGATAACCCCAAGGCATTTTATGCGTATGTGAGAAACCTGAGAATGACGAGAACGAGGGTAGGTCCGATCAAGGACAGTGGTGGGAGACTGTGTATTGAGTCGGAAGAGATAGGAGAGGTCTTGAACAAGTACTTCTCTTCAGTATTTACGAACGAGAGGGACCGTATTGTTGAAGAGGAGAGTGTGAAACGGACTGTTAAGCTAGAAGAGATACCTGTTAGGAAGGAAGATGTGTTGGACATTTTGAACAACTTGAGGATAGACAAGTCCCCCGGGCCTGACGGGATATATCCTAGGATTATGTGGGAAGCAAGAGAGGAAATTGGAGTACCGTTGGCAATGATCTTCTCGTCTTCACTGGCAACTGGGGTGGTACCAGGGGACTGGAGAGTAGCGAATGTTGTGCCCCTGTTCAAAAAAGGGAATAGGGATAACCCCGGGAATTACAGGCCAGTTAGTCTTACTTCTGTGATAGGCAAAGTAATGGAAAGGGTACTGAGGGATAGGATTTACGAGTATCTGGAAAGACACTGCTTGATTAGGGACAGCCAGCACGGATTTGTGAAGGGTAGGTCTTGCCTTACAAGTCTTATTGAATTCTTCGAGGAGGTGACCAAGCATGTGGATGAGGGTAGAGCAGTGGATGTAGTGTACATGGATTTTAGTAAGGCATTTGATAAGGTTCCCCATGGTAGGCTTATGCGGAAAGTCAGGAGGCATGGGATAGCGGGAAATTTGGCCAATTGGATAGAAAACTGGCTAACCGGTCGAAGTCAGAGAGTGGTGGTAGATGGTAAATATTCAGCATGGAGTCCAGTTACAAGTGGAGTTCCACAGGGATCAGTTCTGGGTCCTCTGCTGTTTGTAATTTTTATTAATGACTTAGAGGAGGGAGTCGAAGGGTGGGTCAGTAAATTTGCAGATGATACAAAGATAGGTGGAGTTGTGGACAGTGAGGAGGGCTGTTGTCGGCTGCAGAGGGACTTAGATATGATGCAGAGCTGGGCTGAGGAGTGGCAGATGGAGTTCAACCCTGCCATGTGTGAGGTTGTCCATTTTGGAAGAACAAATAAGAATGCGGAATACAGGGTTAATGGTAGGGTTCTTGGTCAGGTGGAGGAACAGAGGGATCTTGGGGTCTATGTACATAGATCTTTGAAGGTTGCCACTCAGGTGGATAGAGTTTGTAAGAAGGCCTATGGAGTATTATCGTTCATTAGCAGAGGGATTGAATTCAAGAGTCGTGAGGTGATGTTGCAGCTGTACAGGACTTTGGTTAGGCCACATTTGGAGTACTGTGTGCAGTTCTGGTCGCCTCACTTTAGGAAAGATGTGGAAGCTTTGGAGAGGGTGCAGAGAAGATTTACCAGGATGTTGCCTGGAATGGAGAGTAGGTCGTACGAGGATAGGTTGAGAGTTCTCGGCCTTTTCTCATTGGAATGGCGAAGGATGAGGGGTGACTTGATAGAGGTTTATAAGATGATCAGAGGAATAGATAGAGTAGACAGTCAGAAACTTTTTCCCCGGGTACAACAGAGTGTTACAAGGGGACATAAATTTAAGGTGAAGGGTGGAAGGTATAGGGGAGATGTCAGGGGTGGGTTCTTTACCCAGAGAGTGGTGGGGGCATGGAATGCGCTGCCCGAGGGAGTGGTAGAGTCAGATTCATTGGCGACCTTTAAGCGGCATTTGGATAGGTACATGGATGGGTGCTTAATCTAGGATAGAAGTTCGGCACAACATCGTGGGCCGAAGGGCCTGTTCTGTGCTGTATTGTTCTATGTTCTATGTTCTATAGAGGGAGGGAGAACACGAGAGAGGGAGAACGAGAGAGAGAGGGAGAGAGGGAGAATGAAAGAGAGAGTTGGTGAATGAGAGAGAGATTTGGTGAACGAGAGAGGGTGAATGAGAGAGAGAGTGAATGAGAGAGAGAGAGAGAGAGAGGGTGAATGAGAGAGAGGGGGTGAACGAGAAACTGAGACAGAGAGAGCGAGAGAGGGTGAACGAGAGAGATGGTGAACGAGAGAGAGAGATGAGAACGAGAGATAGCGAGAATGAGATCGAGAACAAGAGACAGAGAGAGAGGGAGAGCGAGACAGAGCGAGAGATGGTGAACGAGAGAGAGCGGGTGAACAAGAGAGGGAGGGAGGGAGAACACGAGAGAGAGGGAGGGAGAACACGAGAGAGGGAGAGGGAGAACACGAGAGAGGGAGAGGCAGAACATGAGAGAGAGGGAGAACGAGAGGGGGAGAGAGAGAGAGAGGGAGAGAGAACACGAGAGAGAGAGAAAGATGGTGAACGAGAGAGTGTTGGTGAACGAGAAAGAGAGAACGAAAGTGAGAGAACGAGAGAGAGAAAATGAGATAGAGAGAGTAAACGAGAGAGAACAAGAGAATGAGAGAGAGAGAAGAGAGAGCAAGAGAACGAGAGCACGAGAGCGAGTATGAGTAAACGAGATAGAGAGAACTAAAGATAGAGAGAAAGAGAGAGAGCGAGAAAGAGATACAGAGAGAGTGAGAGAGGGAGAGAGTGAGAGATCGAGAGAATGAGAGAGAGAGAGAGAGAGAATGGGAGAGAGAATGAGAGAGAGCGCGCCGCGAGAACGTATGAGAGAGAGAATGAAAGAAAACAAGAGAACGAGAGAGAACAAGAGAAAGAGAGAACGAGAGAGAATGAGAGAGAGTGAGAACGAGAATGAGAGGGAGAACGAGAGAGCGAGAGAATGAGAGAGAGAACGAGAGAACTCGAGCGAGAATGAGAGAGAGAGCACGAGAGAGAGAGAGCGTGAGAGAGAGAGCGCGAGAGCGAGAGAATGAGAGAGAGAGGATGAGACACAGAATGAGAATGAGAGAGAGAGAATGAAAGAGAAAACGAGAGAATGAGAGAGAACGAGATAGAGAGAGTAAATGAAAGAGAAGGAGAACGAGAGAGCAAGAGAACAAGAGCGTGAATGAGAAAACAAGAGATAGAGAGAGAGAGAGCGAGCAAGGGAGAGATAGAGAGACACCGAGAAAGAGAGGCTGAGAGAACATACAAGAGAGAGAACGAAAGAAAACGAAAGTTAGAGAGAGAATGAGAGAGAGGCCGAGAGAATGAGAGAGAGGCCGAGAGAATGAGAGAGAGAGAGGAGAGAGAGAGACAGAGACAGAGAGAGAGAGAGAGAGAATGTGAGAGAGAGAGAGAATGTGAGAGAGTGAATGTGAGAGAGACAGAGAAAGAGAATGTGAGAGAGAGAGAATGTGTGTGTGTGAGACAGAGACAGAGAGAGAGAGAGAGAGAGAGAGAGACAGAGACAGGGAAAGTGAGAGACAGAACAAGAGAAAGAGAGCATGAGAGGTATAGAGCTCCATCTAACAAGAGAGAGAGAATGAGAGAGAGTGAGAACAAGAGAGAGAGAGAACGAGAATGAGAGAGAGAACAAGAGAGCAAGAGAATGAGAGAGAATGAGAGAGAGCGAGAGAACTCCAGAGAGAAAGAGAGGGAGTGAATGAGAGAACAAGAGAGGAAGTGAGAGAGAACGAGAGAGAGATTGCAAGAGAACGAGCAGAATGAGAGACAGAGAGAGACAGAGAGGCCGAGAATGAGAAGGACAAGAGAATGAGAGCGCGAATGAGAGCAAGAAAGAGAGAGAGAAAATGAGAGAGAGAGAAAATGAGAGAGAACAAGAAAGATAGCAAGAGAGAGACAGCGAGAACAAGAGAATGAGAGAGCAAGAGAGAGAGGGGAAGAACAAGAGAGGGAGAACGAGAGAATGAGATAGAGAGAAAACGAGAGACCAAGACAGAGAGAGAGAATGAGAGAGAATGAGACACCAAGAGAGAGCAAGAGAGAATGAGAACGAGAGAATGAGAGCAAGAGAGAGAGCGCGAGAGAATGAGTGAGAGAATGTGAGAGAGAGCACGAGAGAATGAGAGAGAGCGAGAGGGGGGATACAGCAAGAGAGAGAACGAGAGAAAGCGAAAGAAAGAACAAGAGAAAACAAATGAGAGAGAATGAGAGCGAGATCGAGAGAGAGAATGCGAGAGTGAGAGAGAGTGAGAGAGAACCTGAGAGAGAGAGAGAATGAGAAGAGTGAACAAGAGTGAGAGAGAGAACGAGAGAGAGGGAGAGGGAGAACGAGAGAGAGAAGCGAGCAAACGAGCGAAAAAGCGAGATGAGAGAGTACGCAAGACATAATGAGAGACAACGTGAGAGAGACAGAGAGAAAAACAACGCAAGAGAGACAACGCGAGAGAGAGAACGTGAGAATGCGAAAGAGTGAGAATACAAGAGTGAGAAAGGGGGAGGGAGACAGAGAGCAGGAGAGCGAGAGAGACTGAGCAAGAGGGAGAGAGAGACCGAGAGGGAAGGGAGGGAACGAGAGGGAGAGGGAGGGAGATGGAGGGCGAGAGAGAGAGAGAGAGAGAGAGAAAGAAACAGTAGGTTCATGGCTGAGTAAAGAGAGGAGGAAGAGAGAGAGAAAGAGAAAAGAAAGTGATAGAGAAAGAGAGAAGCTTCTTAGCTGAGCAAAAAGAGAATTTAAACTTGAGAAGTTGCAACTTAGTCAGCAAAGTCAAGTTAATAGGATGGAGATTAAAAGAGATGGTAGTGATATATACAAATATGTCAAAATTCTGCCACATTTTGATGAGAAAGATGTTGAAGCCTTCTTTATTTCATTTGAAAAATTAGCTACACAGATAGTGCGGTCCGAAGATTTATGGGTAATGCTAGTTTAGACTAAACTGGTGGGCTCTTTTAAGTGCTTATGGATTCGTACCAGAAGCATTTAGACAGCAGTTCAGAAACAACTGAGGAACCAGGTCAGACTTATGGTGAGTTCAAACAAATTAAACAGTCATTTTGATAGATGGGTGTGGGCAATAGACAATAGACAATAGGTGCAGGAGTAGGCCATTCAGCCCTTCGAGCCTGCACCGCCATTCAATATGATCATGGCTGATCATTCCTAATCAGTATCTTCTTCCTGCCTTATCTCCATAACCCTTGATTCCACTATCTTTGAGAGCTCTATCCAACATTTTCTTAAATGAATCCAGAGACTGGGCCTCCACTGCCCTCTGGGGCAGAGCATTCCACACAGCCACCACTCTCTGGGTGAAGAAGTTTCTCCTCATCTCTGTCCTAAGTGGTCTACCCCGTATTTTTAAAGCTGTGTCCTCTGGTTCGGCACTCACCCATCAGCGGAAACATGTTTCCTGCTGCCAGAGTGTCCAATCCTTTCATAATCTTATATGTCTCAATCAGATCCCCTCTCAGTCTTCTAAACTCAAGGGTATACAAGCCCAGTCGCCTTAAAGATAGAGAAAACCTATGAGGTTCTCAAAGAGATTATTCTGCTGGAGGAGGTTAAAAACTCACTTCCAGAGATGATAAGAATTCACGTGGAGGAACAGAAAGTTCAGGAAGTGAGAAGGGCAGCAGAGTTAGCAGATGAGGACATGTTGGTGCATAAGACAAGCTTCCGGTCTGAATTTCATCCTGTCAGGGATAGAAGTTGGGAGAAGGGGAGATCCTACACAACGAAACAAAGAGTAGAGAATACTGCTAAGAGTCTACCACAGGATCAAAAAAAAAAGAAGCCCAAGGGGGTGGAAAGCAGGTGAAAGGACTCAGGTGTTTTCACTGTAACGGAGTGGGACACAAAATTACAGTGCCAGTGGTTTCAGAAGGGCACGAGGAAAAGGCGTTTTCGCTGCCAGGAGGTGGAACATGTCAAGTCACAGTGCTAGTCATTAAAGAAAGGCACTGTGGGAAAAGATGTGGTAAAAGAAGCTAAACCCGTGGCATTGGTGAAATATTAAAGGAAACCTCAAGAAGATCCGAGATGTTGCAGGACAGTACACAGCCTAGGCAGGGGCTGGGTATGAGTTAGTTCCTGATCTCTATAAAGTTGATTCAGAAAGAATAGGAGGAAGGGTCAAAAAGTTATAATTTCAAGAGATACAGGATCTAACCAGTCACTGATAGTAAGAGATGAGCAAATATGCACTCTTTCTGATCTGTTGCCGGAGAGTGTGGCAATTTGTAGGATAGACGGACAGAAATGTAAGGTCAAGTTGGAGTGCCAACTCAAGACTGAGGAAGTTAACAGTGGGAGTGATTGACAAGGTGTCAGCTCCAGGAATCCAGTTTGTTCTCGGGAATGATTTAGCAGGATCCAAGGTGGGAGTGACACCCCCTGTTGTAGAGAAGCCCAAGGAAGACCAAGAAACAGGAATTAAAACAGAAATATCCTGGTATTTCCCCAGACTGTGTACTAACCAGATCCCACTATCACAAGTCACAGCATGAAGTAAAAAGTAAAGAGAAAGATGAAGGAGCTGAGGTTCAGTTAACGGATACCCTGTTTGATATAATGGTGCAGGAAAATCCTGAACAGGCAGAGGGTCAGACAGACGTGTTTAGTCCTGAAAGACTAAGAGACTTGCAACAGCAAGACAAGACGATAAAAGATATATATATGGATACGAACTCCGAAAAGGAAGCAGAGGATATTCCTGAGGGTTATTATCTGAAAGATAGAATCCTAAGATGAATTGCAGACCACGGCAGGTGAGTGCAAAGGAGAAATGGGCCGAAGTGCACCAGATTGTGTTGCTGGGAGTATACAGACAGGAGGTGTTATTGTTGCACATGGACTACCTCTAGGTGTACAGAGTTAAAAATCACACACCACGAGGTTATAGTCCCAACAGATTTAATTGGAAGCACTAGCTTTTGGAATGCTGCTTGAAGGAGCAGCACTCCGAAAGCTAGTGTTTCCAATTGAACCTGTTGGACTATAACCTGGCGTTGTGTGATTTTTAATTTTGTACACCCCAGTCCAACACCGGCATCTCCAAACCATATCTCTGTGTTCACCTAGGGATACAAAAGACTCAGGTACAAAAACATTTTTATTGGTCTGGATGTAGTTAACGTTTGCTGAATGTGTCATACACACCAAATGGTAGGTAAGCCACAGGGTGGTAATAAAACCAGCCCCTTTGTTGCCAATCCCTGCATTCAAAGAACCTTTCATGTGGGTTATAATTGATTGCGTAGTCCACCACCCCAGAACTAAAACTGGGACCAATGCTTGCCAACCAGAGTGGATATGTCTACGAGATTTCCAGTGGCAATTCCATCATGGAGGATTAAGGCAAAAATAAAAGTGTGGTAGAGGAGTTAGTAGCTTTCTTGACATGGTAAGAGCTACCCAGAGAGATTCAGTTGGACCAAGGGTCTAATGTTTGAGGTGGTCACAGATAGCTTAGGTATACAGCACTTTAAACCCACTGTGTATCATCCTGAATCCCAGGGAGCTTTAGAAAGGTAGCATCAGACCATGTTGAGAGCATAGTGTCAGGATTACCCGAATAATTGGGATAAATTTATCCCATTCGTATTGTTTGCCATTAGAGATGGCCTCAAATTAATCTACTCAGTTTACGCCCTTGGAGTTAATATTTGGGTATAAAGTGAGAGGCCCTTTGAAATTAATAAAAGGGAAACTGATAGGACCAAAGTCAGAGATTTTACACTTCGATTATGTATCTGAGGTGAGGGATAGATTAAAGAGAGTAGGTGAGTTAGCTAAACAGCACCTGAAAAGGGCAGTGTTGAATGAAGCAGGTCGCAGATAAAAAGTTGAGACTGATGTTTTCCCGAGGCGATGACATGTTAGTACTGCAACTCATGACAGGAGATCCCTTCAAGGCCAGGCTTGGTGGTCTCTGTCAGATCGAGAATAAGTTGAGTCAGGTGAACTATCTAGTAAAGATTCTGGATTAGTGGTGCTGGAAGAGCACAGCAGTTCAGGCAGCATCCAAAGAGCTTCGAAATCGACGTTTCGGGCAAAAGCCCTTTATCAGGAATAAAGGCAATGAGCCTGAAGCGTGGAGAGATAAGCTAGAGGAGGGTGGGGGTGGGGAGAAAGTAGCATAGAGTACAATGGGTGAGTGGGGGAGGGGATGAAGGTGATAGGTCGAGGAGAGGGTGGAGTGGATAGGTGGAAAAGAAGATAGGCAGGTAGGACAAGTCCGGACAAGTCGTGGGGACTGTTACTGAGCTGGAAGTTTAGAACTAGGGTGAGGTGGGGGAAGGGGAAATGACGAAGCTGTTGAAGTCCGCATTGATGCCCTGGGGTTGAAGTATTCCGAGGCGGAAGATGAGGCGTTCTTCCTCCAGGTGTCTGGTGGTGAGGGAGCGGCAGTGAAGGAGGCCCAGGACCTCCATGTCCTCGGCAGAGTGGGAGGGGGAGTTGAAATGTTGGGCCACGGGGCGGTGTGGTTGATTGGTGCGGGTGTCCCGGAGATGTTCCCTAAAGCGCTCTGCTAGGAGGCACCCAGTCTACCCAATGTAGAGGAGACTGCATCAGGAGCAACGGATACAATAAATGATATTAGTGGATGTGCAGGTGAAACTTTGATGGATGTGGAAGGCTCCTTTAGGGCCTTGGATAGAAGTGAGGGAGGAGGGGTGGGCGCAGGTTTTACAGTTCCTGTGGTGGCAGGGGAAAATGCCAGGATTGGAGGGTGCGTTGCTTGGGGGCGTGGACCTGGCCAGGTAGTCACGGAGGGAACAGTCTTTGCGGAAGGCGGAAAGGGGTGGGGAGGGAAATATATCCCTGGTGGTGGGGTCTTTTTGGAGGTGGCAGAAATGTCGGCGGATGATTTGGTTTATGCGAAGGTTGGTAGGGTGGAAGGTGAGCACCAGGGGCGTTCTGTCCTTGTTACGGTTGGAGGGGTGGGGTCTGAGGGTGGAGGTGCGGGATGTGGACGAGATGCGTTGCAGGGCATCTTTAACCACGTGGGAAGGGAAATTGCAGTCTCTAAAGAAGAAGACCATCTGGTGTGTTCTGTGGTGGAACTAGTCCTCCTGGGAGCAGATCCGGCAGAGGCGGAGGAATTGGGAATACGGGATGGCATTTTTGCAAGAGATAGGGTGGGAAGAGGTGTAATCCAAATAGCTGTGGGAGTCTGTGGGTTTGTAAAAAATGTCAGTGTCAAGTCGGTCTCCATTAATGGAGATGGAGAGGTCCAGGAAGGGGAGGGAGGTGTCAGAGATGGTCCAGGTGAATTTAAGGTCAGGGTGGAATGTGTTGGTGAAGTTAATGAATTGCTCTACCTCCTCGCGGGAGGTGGCGCCAATGCAGTCATCAACATAGCGGAGGAAGAGGTGGGGAGTGGTGCCGGTGTAATTACACAAGATCAAATGCTCTACGTAGCCAACAAAGCGACAGGCATAGCTGGGGCCCATACGTGTGCCCATGGCTACCCCTTTGGTCTGGAGAAAGTGGGAGGATTCAAAGGAGAAATTGTTAAGGGTGAGGACCAGTTCAGCCAAACGAATGAGTGTGTCGGTGGAAGGGTACTGTTGGGGACGTCTGGAGAGGAAAAAACGGAGGGCTTGGAGGCCCTGGTCATGGCAGATGGAGGTGTAGAGGGATTGGATAGAAAACAGGTATAAGATATGTCTTATGAACATATTGGAACACTAGAGAGAAAGAACGGGAGAAACAGATGTTAGTTACGGTCTCACAGAGTGAGGAATCAAATCCAGATGTTGGAGATTTTGATGTGCCTCTAAAATATGTTTAAAAAATGAAGTCCATGAGGGGTAGGATCGGTTAGTAACCTGTCTCAGGAGCAAAGAACACAGTTGAAAGATTTGTTACTGCAGTATGAGGACATATGTAATGACCAGATGGGGAGGACTAATGTAATTATGCACAAAGTAGACAGAGGGAATACTGCACCGATAAAACAGCACCCCTAGCGGCTTAATCCTTTCAAAGCCAGACAGGTCCGGAAGGAGATGGATGCCATGCTCAATGAAGATATCAAACTGAGCCAGACAGAGTAGAGTTCACTGTTCGTCTTAATTCCCAAACCAGATGGGACTCAACCAGTGGGTGGCACAGTGGTTAGCACTGCTGCCTCACAGCGCCAGAGACCCGGGTTCAATTCCCACCTCAGGCGACTGTGTGGAGTTTGCACGTTCTCCCAGTGTCTGCGTGGGTTTCCTCCGGTTGCTCCGGTTTCCTCCCACAGTCCAAAGATGTGCAGGTCAGGTGAATTGGCTATGCTAAATTGTCTGTAGTGTTAGGTAAGGGGTAAATATGGGTGGGTTGCACTTCGGCGGGTTGGTGTGGACTTGTTGGGCCGAAGGGCCTGTTTCCACACTGTAAGTAATCTAAAAAAAAACATTGTGTGTTAATTATTAAAAAAAGTCAACAGTGTTACAAAATTGGACTCAGATCCAATAGAGATTGGAGGACTGTATCGAGAAAGTTGGACAAGCCAGTTACATCACCAAGTTGGTTACTGGCAGGTACCTTTACCAGAGGGACATAACATCAGTCATGGAAGGTTGACCCCAAGGAACGCAAAGACGAAGGCAATCAAAGACTTTCCACAACCAACCTTGCTGAGATATTTGTATCATTGATAGTCACAGGTGAGGTGCCAGAAGACAGGAGGTTGGCAAACGTGGTGCTACTGTTTAAGAAGGGTGGTAAGGACAAGCCAGGGAACTATAGACCAATGAGCCTGATGTCGGTGATTGGCAAGTTGTTGGAGGGAATCCTGAGGGACAGGATATACATATATTTGGAAAGGCAATGACAGATTAGGGTTAGTCAACATGGCTTTGTGCGTGGAAAATGTCTTGCAAACTTGATTGAGTTTTTTTGAGGAAGTAACAAAGAGGATTGATGAGAGCAGAGTGGTGGATGTGATCTATATGGACTTCAGTAAGGCGTTCAACAAGGTTCCCCATGGGAGACTGATTAGCAAGGTTAGATCTCATGGAATACAGGGAGAACTAGCCATTTGGATACAGAACTGGCTGAAAGGTAGAAAACAGAGGGTGGTGGTGGAGGGTCATTTTTCAGATTGGAGGCCTGTGACCAGTGGAGTGCCACAAGGATCGGTGCTGGGTCCTCTACTTTTTGTCACTTACATAAATGATTTGGATGTGAGCATAAGAGGTACAGTTAGTAAGTTTGCAGATGATACCAAAATTGGAGGTGTAGTGGACAGCGAAGAGGGTTACCTCAGATTACAACAGGATCTTGACCAGATGGGCCAATGGGCTGAGAAGTGGCAGAGATGGAGTTTAATTCAGATAAATACAAGGTGCTGAATTTTAAAAGCAAATCTTAGCAGGACTTATACACTTAATGGTAAGGTCCTAGGGAGTGTTGCTGAACAAAGAGACCTTGGAGTGCAGGTTTATAGCTCCTTGAAAGTGGAGTCGCAGGGAGATAAGATAGTGAGGGCAGCGTTTGGTATGCTTTCCTTTATTGGTCAGAGTATTGAGTACAGGAGTTGGGAGGTCATGTTGCAGCTGTACAGGACATTGGTTAAGCCACTGTTGGAATATTGCATGCAATTCTGGTCTCCTTCCTATTGGAAAGATGTTGTGAAACTTGGAAGGGTTCAGAAAAGATTTACAAAGATGTTGCCAGGGTTGGAGGATTTGAGCTACAGGGAGAGGCTGAACAGGCTGGGGCTGTTTTCCCTGGAGCGTCGGAGGCTGAGGGGTGACCTTATAGAAGTTTACAAAATTATGAGGGGCATGGATAGGGAAATAAACATAGGCTTTTCCCTGGGGTCAGGGAGTCCAGAACTAAAGGGCATAGGTTTAGGGTGAAAGGGGAAAGATATAAGAGACCAACTTTTTCCACACAGAGGGTGGTACTTGTATGGAATGAGCTGCCAGAGGAGGTGGAGGAGGCTGGTACAATTGCAACATTTAAGAGACATTTGGATGGGTATTTGAATAGGAAGGGTTTGGAGGGATATGGGTCGGGTGCTGGCAGGTGGGACTAGATTGGGTTGGACGAAAGGGTCTGTTTCCATGCTGTACATCTCTATGACTCTATAACCTCAAAGAAAGAGGTGCTTAGATTCTTGGGATTTAGTGGATTCTATCAGAAGTTTGTTCCAAACTTTAGCAGCACAGTGACAAAGTTAACTGAATAGCTAAAGAACAGTTTTGGTGGACAGAACAATGCCAGGAGGCATTCGACCATTTAAAAGCAATAGTAACCACCACACTAACTGTAGCTACACCAAACGTTTTGAAATCTTTCAAAGTCACCATCGATGCTAGTGACATAGGAGTTGGAGTGATACTGCTACAGGAAGATGGGATTGAACTGCCAGTTGGTTACTTTTCAAAATATACATAAGATTGCTATTTATCCATTATATATATGGGAGAAGTCAAGATGAACTTCAATTAAAGTTATCTGTATGTTATGGTAACCTGGTTAAAGAATAGAAAAAAATGAAGCCATGATGATGGTTCGTTTTTTTTCTTGGTTGGGGGGTGGGGGAAGGGAAGTGTTATGAAGGTGTAGAGGTGTACTGTACCTTGAAGCGAGAGGGGAAGCTAGCAAGGACTGACAGGAAGCAGAGTGTCCTGAACAAGGTAAAAATGTAACACTTAGTCAAAACAAACGACTTTGTTTTTGTTCCATGGCAACTCCAGTTAAGTTCGGCCAATTTAAGTTATGCCCCAAAAAACAAAATCCAATTGAATTTGAATTTAGTGTTTTGATGACATCAAACCAATGAAATGATCCAATGTTTTGGGGTATAAAACCAGACATTTTGAACAGTTGGGCGTCAACCGCCAAGAAAACCAACTGCTACATGAATAGCTCTCTGAAAGGTACAAATTCATATGAAAGGCCTGTGAAGCAGAATACCGAGGAAAAGACAAGAGGTGAAAACCTACAGAGGAGGATACAAGGAGAAAATTCAATAGCTGGCTGGTTTTAAAACTTGAATTAGTTTTTTAACATGTTAATCAGGGTTATGAATCGGACCAGTATTGTCAAGCGAGAGGTAAAAGATAGGTTTAAGAGAAAAGGAGTTGTAAGTAGTTGGTTTTAATAATCTCTGTTGGACTTAGAGAATAAAGTTAATTTTTACTTTAATTAACAACCTCTGGTATAGTTTGTTGCCTCAATTTAACAGATTACGGCAAGAGATGAGCTTGTGTGTGTTGGGTTTAAATTAGCAGAGGGGCCTACCCAGTGTCATAACAGTCATCACGTGTGGTGCTGAATATTGATTGTACAATGAAAACTTTGATATCTGGCCTTATGTCAGAGGCAGAGATGAAGAGCTTGAAGATACTTGGGCCTGGAATACAACCCTGAAGAACACTCAATTGAAAGCATGGGTGGTTTACCGAGTGGTGATTAATGGGACAAAAAAGCCCAGAGGCACCTCCTATAGTGATGACCTGCAGCTGAAATGGCTGATCTCCAACTACAATCTTATGCGCCAGATATGACTCTAACCGGAGGAGCTTGCTCCCTGATTCCCAATGATCCCAGATTTGCTAGGGCACCTTCCTGTCATACTCCATCAAATGCTGTTTTGATAGCAGTCCATTCACCTCTGGAATTCACCTCTTTAGTCCAGGTTTGAACCAATGCTGTAATGATGTCAGGAGCTGAGTGGCTCTGGCGAAACCTTAATTGAGTATCAGGTTATTGCTGAGTAGGTGCTGCTGGACAGCACTTGGCAATACATTGAATCACTTTACCTTCATTTACTATTAACAATAAAGTCACCATAATCCCAGAATTCCATTTGGCTGCTCTCTTTCACGCAAGAGCGAAGATCTAGACCCCCAAGGAGGGGCCTCTCGGCTCAGACATCAGTCAAGTGAATCATTAGGAGTACGGGCTATTTCAGCAAGGTTCACCAGTTTATTATGACATCAGGCACAGGTTGGTCCAGCAACACAGAGGTTAACAGCTTCTGTATTCCTTGGATGAAACTGCCCAATTGAATTTGAACAATAAGCCATTTGTGTGTGTTTAAGATACAGTACAACCTTAATTACAAAGGAAAACCAATCAAATATAATAAGGTGACATAATGGATAGCAGGTTAACCCAATGATATTTTCTGGGAAACTGAATTGTCTCTCACACATTATGTCCCGTGCTTGCAAGTTCAAGGTTAGTCAGAATCGTTAGTTAATGTCTTAGGATTCATTTGTCTGCTTTGTCTTTTAATTCAGCCAGCTCAACAAAGCAGAAAAGCAGCCTTCAACCAGAAGCACAGTATTAATCCAGAAACCATTTTGTTAGGTTAGTTTATATTAAAATCCATTGTTATTAATAAAAAGCTTGCATCGGTTTGTTGCTCCTGACAATAGCTTAAATCCAGATTTTTAGATCCTCAAGACTAAAGGCTGAGGGTCACACCACATCTTAGGTGAGGTGAGAGGTTGAGAAGACATAGTAACCATCAGCCGAGGTGAAAATCTAACTCATGGCATTGGTGTCATTCTGTATCACAAACCAGTTGTTCAGCACACAGATAGATGGGACAGTAATTGGTCAGGATAGATTTGTTCTGTTTATGTATAGGACATACTCTGGGGAAAATTCTCCACATTGTTGGGTAGATGGCAGTGTTGTAGCTCTATTGGAACAGCGTGGCTAGTGGAACAGCAAGTTCTGGAGCACAAGTCTTCAGCACTATTGTTGGAATGTTGTCAATGCTCATAGACTTAGTGTCCATTTCTTGATGTCACATGGAATTGGCAGAATCAGATTGGCTGAAGCCTGGTTTCTGTAATGCTGGGGATCACTGGAGACCGCAGAGATGGAACATCCACTCAGTGCTTCTGGCTGAAGATCGTTGCGAATGCCTCAGCCTTATCTTTTGCACAGATGCGCTGGGCTCCCATCACTGGGGTCAGGAGGGGAGTTTCTGTGGAACTTCTTCCACCTCTAGTGAGTAGTATTAATCATCCCCCAGCATTCATGAGTGGATGTGGCAGGACTTGGATCCAATCTATTAGCTCTTTCTACGACTTGTCGTTTACCCTGCTTGGTACACAAGCCATCCTGTTCTGTAGTTTCACCCTCACCCCCTTCCACCTATCATATTCCCAGCACCCCTCACCCCCCCACCCCATCTACCTTTTATCTTAGCCTGCTTGGCACACCAGCCTCATTCCTGAAAAAGGGCTTATGCCCGAAATGTCAATTCTCCTGCTCCTCGGATGCTGCCTGGCCTGCTGCGCTTTTCCAGCACCACACTTTTCAACACTGGCCTCCAGCATCTGCAGTCCTCACTTTTTTCTTGTAGTTTCATGAGATTGACGAGAGTTTCTCTAAAAGGTTATTTCTCCTACAACCAAATGTCCTTCTATTTTTATGCTACTGAGTCCAGAGAAAGGAGCAAGAACACAAACAAATTCCATAAGTATCAAACACATGCAACCAGAAGACCAGTTTTATTTCTTTGTGCATTAGCTATGAACAGAGCAATTCCAACTACATTACATAAAATCACTGGGAATGAGCGATATCACAGGCTGTAACACCACACAGAAGTGATCAGGGCTGCTTGCATCTGGAAAAAAAACAAACTGATCAGAACACATCGCTTGTGGAAGACACTGAGATAATTCACCAACAGAAACTTTTCAATTAACAAATTAATGTTTCAGTATTGGAAAACTGACAATCTTTTTTAAATAGGACAATACTGAAACAAACCACTTCCAAAATCTCACTGTTGGGAAACTATTATATTTACATATAGTCATACAGGTGGCAATGACTCACATTGAACATAATAGACACAAGATAAAGTATACAGATGGCTAGCTTAAAACCTTGATTGCAAGGTAAACTAATATCTCACTCACGAGAAAAAATACATGGTTGCAGGACTTACAATAATTAAAATACTGGTAAGTCAGGCCCCTCAGGATTGGAGACAAACCTGCCAAGGCTACAGCAGCATTTAAAAAAAAATAAAAGATGATCAACATCTTAATTCAGACCGCTTGCAATGAGCTGGACAGGTTTACAAGAACTCGAATAGGGCTCATGGGTTTATTTGGCATCAGTTGTCCCTGGGGTAGGGGAAGGAGTAAGAGTAAAAGTGAAAAAAAATCTCTGCTCCAGACTGTTACACACATTATCCAGCAGGGGGCATGGGGTATGCAGAGATGTCAAGGATTGGTTCCACCATTATGCTCACCTATCAGCTCCCACCATCCAATCCCTACAGAATTGACTGAAATACCCACAGACTCCAGCAAGGTTCAATGGACCTCATGGCCAAAGTCCACAGGGCTAGCAGTAAACTCTTGCTTTGCCGAAAAGAAGTTGAGACCGACGCAGAAGGAAGTGTGTGATGTTTTGAGACTGGGAGTCATTAATGCTTCAGATAAAACACCTTACAACCTGGTTGAGAGAATCAATTTCAAATTCATGGAAGACAAATTAACCTTGACCAAGGTTGAATGAACGATGCCAATCTGATATCACCCAGGGTTGCCACTCTCCAGATTTGTCCTGGCTTCCTTGGATTTAGAAAGGTCATCTCTGACACCACAGGAAAAGGATTTCAACATTTCTGCTCTTCTATTTAAAAATGAGAGTTGGGAAAGAAAAAATGTTCAAGGGACTGTCAAGAATCAGCCAAAGAGTAATAATGAAGAGCCTTCTTACTTTCTCATTGGCTCTGCGGTAATGCATCTGACCAATGGGATGGGGCTGTAAAAGGGAATAGGATGGAAGGTAGTCTTGGAAATATTCTGGGATGTTTAATCTCAAATGCAACTCTGTCCAGAATTAGCTGCAGACTAATCTCTAACCACTGTTCCAGCCTATGAACAATGAGAAAGTAAACTCCCAACCCAAAAGCAAACACAAAAAAAAAGACTGACTTTCTACCTTTTGATAATATATCAGTGAAAATCATGACTCTCCTGCAATTCTCTATAATAGACAGGCTCTTGTAGCAATCAGCCAACAATTGCTTCAGAGGTTAATCTTTCTCTCGCTCAAGAAGAGGAGTTCTCATGAAAATAATGAACCATTGAAAATAAACCAATGGACACCCCTTTCCAGAAATTACATTTTAAAAAAAAGGTAGAATCAAATGTGGTTCAAGGGTATGAATAGCTTCATGTAAATTCAGTTCTTAACTGCCCATTTCAGTCACTGCCCTAGGACCATCCAATGAACATAACTTGAAAGAATGATCAAGCTTTTACATTGGCTGTTTAAGGATCATACATTAACTGCATCACTTACATAATTGCCTCCTGAAGCATTTGAAAGGTCAGCTCAAAGACCTCTTAAAAAGCAACACCAGTAGCTTTAAAAACAAACACAATCAACCTTCTCCCACTTCTAATCTGGATATCACATAATACCTTAGATATGTTTGGACTTTCCCGTATGCTCAAATTGTCACAACAGAACTTCATGCAATGGAGAAACTAGAGTAAATTGCTGTTTTAATGGTAGAACTGCTTGTTCCAAGCACCATAGCCCAGAGTTGGTAAACATGAACCACAGCTGAATGCTTCACATTTACAATGGCAACTTCTGCATTGACAGAATGAGGAAATTGCACTGGTGTGGGTCTTCCATTTGCAAGTCCCACAAGTCTCCTCCCACTTCTCTGCTCTTTCCTTTCCGACTGGTTATTGAACACGCTCAGTAAAGTTTGCTGGGAACACACTCCTGGCCGTCTTCAGAGCTTTGCGCTGAATCCAGTCAATCTCCTTTATGCCCATGAGCCAGCCTTCATCCTGTGGAGGAAAGGATCATTACAAATAAACAGTGATGCAACATTAGCAAGAATCAGCTTTCCCATCTCAGATAGCATGGAGTTCAATTTCTGCTCGGCCGTCAGTTTGATCACAGTAAAAGGGGTCATTTGGGACCTGCCCTTTTGTACCTTTCCCCAGGTTTGGGTAAAGGTCGCATGCTCAGCAGAATTTCAATGGTGAGGGACAGAGAGCAAAAGCCAACATTTGGATACACCATTTATTTTGCATGGTATGTACGCAGAATGCACCCTATTCATCTAGAGTGTCTCCCATTTTTCATTCACTGTTTTATATGACTGGTCCAGTTCAATTTCTGATCAACGGTAACCCCAGGAAATTGAGAGTGGGATAATTCAGTAAAGCCAATGCCATTGAATGCCAAGATAAAATTGGTGACTCAAAAGTGCTATGGAATTCAGGAATGTATCAGTATGAGAAGACATTACTTGGGAGCCTTGTGTCTAGATCTGAAGTTAGAAGGAACAATACACTTAAGACTTGCATTTTTATAGAACCTTTCACAACCACAGGACTTTAAATGGATGCGAAGTGCTTTTGAAATCTAGTCACTTACAATACAGAAGTGTGGCAGCCAATATGCTCATAGGATGGTCCCACAAACAATGAGACAACTCATTGTCTCAGTCAAATTATATCGTGTCAGATGTGGCTTTGGTCACCAGGGAAGACTTCATTGCTCTTCTTCAACATAGTAGCTCAGAAGCCTTTTCAGAGGGCAAGCAGAGCATCCATTTAATCAGTTCTATCAGGAGAGACATCGGAGAATGCAGCACTTCTTCACCATAAGTCAACTTAGATCATGTTCAAGTGGGATCACATTATTACAATCACATTCCTTGCCAAATATCAACTGCTCCTTTACTGAACTGTTTGAATGCATTGAACTTAAAATCAAATTGCAAAATGTAGGCTTTAAACACATCTTCAGAAAGAGTTCCCATTTCCTCCTCTCCATCCCCATATCTCAGTAATCCAATAACTTTTGATGCTTTGTGCTGCGAAACGCCTGATGCTTATATCCCAATACTGTAAAGGAATACCATTTCCGATTTCTATCGGTGAAGCAGCAAGTTTTGGAAATATTCAGCAGACCAGTCAGCATTACTCAAACAAAACACAAAAGGTAATATTACGGATCATGAAGAAAGCTTGAAGGAAGGTCTCTGACCAGAGCTGTTAATGCTGTTCCTCTCTCCACAGTTACTGCCAGGAATGAGGAGTGCTTCCAATGGTTTCGGTTTATGGCATGGAGAACACATTTGCTTTGATCTTAAACCATATCAACTGTTTGCCGCTGCACTTTCAATTGATGCAGAAAACAGAAAGGATGTCACATCATAGATGGCATAACGTTGTTTGGTCATGGAGAAGTTTATAAATTGGAAGGCAAAGAACACAAGTTTTTGAAGCTCAGAGTAGCATCGTTATTTCATTTTGTCCATCACCACTGGATTATGGAAGCTTGCAGCGTGCAAATCGGTTGTCATGGTTCCTATATGACCATGGCAACTATACTTTCAAAGTAAGTCTTGCTTTTAAAAGCACTTCGGCACAACTTGAAGTTGTAAAAGGCAAACTAAGGGACTACATGAAATGGAAGATTTTCCACTCCTTTTTCAACCCCAAATTTACCACACAACATTCTATACCGAAATAAAGTTGTGAAGTTGCTCTGACCATAGCTAACGTTTATGAACTGCTCACCTGTTCTTCTGGGTTTTCATGAGTAACAACAAAAATGACATCGCCCACTTTAAGGTTCAGCTCGTCGGTGTCGGTTGCATTGTAATCATGGAGAGCACGAACCTGCCACAACAACAAAGTTCATTACAATTCATGCGCTTCCGTTCTATTCCACAAAAATTTCAGCGTCAATTCTCATGGGTCACTGACCCCAATATTTCCTTGGCACAAATCAGCAGCTTCAAGTTGTCTGCATTAACCAAAACATCCAAGGTGGTCACTGACATCAAGGGCTTAAAGAAGGGAACTCCAGGGCTTAGGGCAAAAACTGAAGCCACAACTGCTAACAATGGAACTGAAGGAATAGAAAGGTGTGGGCCACCAAAATTGAAGCAGTTCAGAGTTGCAGGGCTGAGACGACTGGGGAATCAAGGACAGTGGCGTTAATAACCCTTTGAGTTCGAGCGGCAGGAGCAGAGAGCAGAAGAAGCAGAGGTTGCTGGGAAGGTAAGTGATTGCTGTTTTAAGTAGGTGCTATCTAAACCATACAGCCTCCCTCCCAGCCACCACCACTAACCTTAAGAGTTTGTAGACTCGGTTAGATTAAGGAGCCTTGGATGACGAGAACAGAGGAGCTTCACGTGAAAAAGAAGCAGGCAGCTTACGTAAGGTGGAAGAAGCAAGGGTCTAGCACAGCTTTAGAGGATTACAGGCTTACCAGAAAGGAGCTCAGAATTGGACTGAGGAGAGCCAGCAGGGGGCACAAGAAAGGCTTGGCAGGAAGGATTAGGGAGAACCCAAAAGGCATTTTACTCATATGTGAGGAATAAGAGAACAATCAGGGAGAAGGTAGGGACGGTCAGGGATAGCGTAGGGAACTTGTGCCGTGGCGTCTGAGCAGATAGAGGAAGCCCTAAATGAGTTTTTTGTTTCAATTTTCACTCAGGAAAGGGACCTTGTTGTGAATGAGAACTTTGAGGAGCAGGGAAACTGACTTGAACAGAGAGATTGAAGAAGTTGATGTACAGGAAACTTTGGCAAACAAAGATAGATAAGTCCCCAGGGCCAGACCAGATTTGTCCTCGATTGCTCTGGGAATTGAGAAATGAGGTTGCTAAGCTACTGGTGAAGAGGTTTCCTCACTCTCCATGGGAATAGTACAGGACGATTAGAGAGGGGCAAATGTCGTTCCTCTTTTAAAGAAGGGGAATAGGGAAATCCCTAACAATTACAGACCAGTCAGTCTTATGTCTTTGGTCGGCAAGGCTTTGGAAAGAATTCCAAGGGATAGGATTTATGACTGTTTGGAAAAGTATAGCAAGATTAAGGGCAGTCAGCACAGCTTTTAGGAGCAGACCATGCCTCAAATCTTATTGAGTTCTTTGAGGTGACAACGAGACAGGTCGATGAAGGCCGAGCAGTGGGTGTGGTGTACATGGACTTCAGCAAGGCATTTCATAAAGGTTCCCCGTGGTGGGCTCATGCATAAAGTCAGGAAGTATGGGATACATGGATATTTGGCTGTCTGGATTCAGAATTGGCTGGCTGACAGAAGGCAGAGAGAGTGGTTGTAGATGGAAAGCATTCTGCCTGGAGGTCAGTGGTGAGTGGTGTCCCACAGGGCTCTGTCCTTGGGGCTCTGCTCTTTGTAGTTTTTTTAAATGACTTGGATGAGGATGTTGAGGGGTGGGTTAGTAAATTTGTAGATGACACAAAGGCTGGGGAAGCTGTTGATAGTATTGAGGGCTATTGCAGGATGCAGCACGACATTGACAGGATACAGAGCTGAGCTGAGAAATGGCAGATGGAGTTCAACCTGGATAAATGGCAAGTGATGTATTTTGAAAGGTCGAACTTGAATGCTGAATAGAGGATTACAGACAGGATTCTTGGCAGTGTGGAGGAACAGAGCGATCTTGGTGTTCAAGTACATAGATCCCTCAAAGTTGCCACCCAAGTGGATAGGGTTGTTAAGAAAGCATATGGTGTTTTGGTTTTCATTAACTGGGGATCAAGTTTAAGAGCCACAAGGTTTTGCTGCAGATCTACAAAACCCTGGTGAATATTGTGTCCAGTTCTGGTCGCCCTATTCTAGCAAAGATGGGGAGGTTTTGGAGACGGTGCAAAGGAGATTTACCAGGATGCTACCTGGACTGAAGGGCTTGTCTTAAGAAGTTGACTGAGCTCGGACTTTTCTCGCTGGACAGAAAGAGGAAGAGAGGTGACTTGATTGAGGTGCACAAGGTAATGACAAGCATGGATAGAGTCGATAGCCAGAGACTTTCCCCAGGGCAGGACTGACTGCCATGAGGGGTCACAGTTTTAAGGTGTTAGGAGGAAGGTATAGAGATGATGTCAGAAGTAGGTACTTTACACAGATTTGTGAGCATATGGAATGCGTTGCCAGGGTCGTAGTGGAAACAGAGTCATGAGGGATATTTAAGCGACTGCTGGACATGCACGTGGACAGCAGTGAATTGAGGGGACCGTACTTTAGGTAATTTTATTTCAGGTCAAGACTTCAAGTAACCCTGATTATAGTAGTCATTCCAAAAACTGCTGCACATGGTAATGGTACCTACTCAGTCACATAGTTACATTTGGCATGGTTATTCACTATATTGCATTTATGTTCACGTGCTCTCAACGCTCTGTACAGTGTAGTAGTGCAGTCTTCTTCCACAATGTGTAACGCCAGTGGTATTTATACAGTGAGGGACAGCTCCATGACAGTACCGCAAGTTTGTTGAAGGGTCCTAATTTCCTTAAAACCACAAATGAATTCTCTATGTGCTTTTCCCAATTTAAATTTCATCAACCTGTAAATTGTTATCCTCAAAGGTAGTGTTGTAGCTCCAATTGTGGACAAGCTTTTCTCTCTGTGCTGACCTCTGTCCATGAGGCTAGTGTACAATACAGATGGGTTATGGAACTGCAGTCTCTCCCATCCCCACACATTCAAAACAAAAGCCCTGCTGAACATACACTAACTGATGGACTTTTTATTTTTCTGGTCAAACTTGATTAGATTAGATTCCCTACAGTGTGGAAACAGGCCCTTTGGCTCAACAAGTCCACACCGACCCTCCAAAGAGTAACCCACCCAGATCCATTTCCCTCTGACTAATGCACCTAGCACTATGGACAATTTAGAATGGCCAATTCACCTAACCTGCACATGTGTGTGTGGGAGGAAACCGGAGCAGCCAGAGGAAACCCACGCAGACACGGGGAGAACATGCAAACTCCACACAATCAATCAGTCACCCAAGGCTGGAATCAAACCTGGGTCCCTCGCGCTGGGAGGCAGCAGTGCTAACCACTGAGCCATCGTGCCACCCCTAAAGATAGGAGTAATATTAAGTAGTAGCAGCTACTTCAATGCATTTTGGTACCAAATTATACTCGACACCCACCTTAAACTGAAATCCAGGGGGCATTTCCATATCCTCAGCAGGGACTGTATCGTACACAGCTCCATTTGTGGTTGCTGGAAGAGTCTCGGTCACGACAGCTGGCAACGCATCCTTGGGCTTAATTTAGGAAAAATGGGCAGCATTTAGCATAAGGCAAATTTCAGCAGCACTGAAGTAACGTGGAAAAACTAAACCATACTGCTTACCTACTCCACCTTACACTTGTCCTGAGCCTTCAATGGAGTGCTTTATCAAATAACATTTGACAATTATTTGAACAAACACTAGAGGGGACAAAGGCTTTATCTAAAAGTATCAAGGAGCTTCTCCAGATCTGCTAAGGATACAGCAGTTTTGGTGGGACCTCCAGAGCTCAGTGCCTAGATACCAGAAGGTACAGTCAAAGTCTGGAACATTTAAAAATCAGTACTATGGCCATGGCTCCCCAGAGCTGTAGGGGACTGGAGAAGGTTACAAGATACGAGCAAGCAATGTGAAGGATTCTAAACCGCAGGAATTTTTTTTTTTAAATACGTTGAGGCATTGTTGGACCAGAAGCCAAATCTAGTCAGCAAGCAAAAGGGGTGTTGGTGAATGCAAATTGAAAGCAACATACAACTAACATTTGGCATGAACAGTTCAGTTTATTTGCCTTCTTGTCATTTCAAACAAGTGTAGCCTTCACCACCACTTTAGATGAGAACCTTTGAGACAACTCAGGAGTAGATACCAATTGCTGTCACCCTTTGGGTGAGATGCTGAACCCCCTCTAAGAAATCCCACATTACTAATCCAGGAATACCAGAGGAATTCTCTTTGTATATGCTGGTCAACAGTGATCCCTGAATCATCGAAGCAACACCAAATCTGATGAAGTCAGCTTGCATACAAGTTGTGGGATAGTTTTCTGTGCAGAATGGCTGCCATAATGGTTGGCAAAACAGAAGCAACTGCAGTATAAAACTATACATTGGGGGCAAAGGGTTTTTGGACGATGTGAAAAGTCCTTGTAAGTTTATCACCCCACCGTCTCCCAATTCAAGTGGGCCCTTAGGGTACATGAAGATTTAACAAGGGAATACCAGTGTCTGGGGGTTAAATCACTGAAAAGACAGCTAGCGCTGGGGAAGAACAAAAAAAAGAGAATGGCAAGTGTAGATGTGGCTGGAGTCAGAGAACCATTTGGGTTTTCAGAGCACTGACTCGAAACAGTGGGGACTTGGAGGGTTTGAAATACAAGCAGTTTGCAAATTTGAGACATTAGGAGACCAAGAATTTAAGTGTAGGATGAATTGTACCCTCTAAGTTTGGCTTCCACCATGTGATCCTACTAAAAAGTCTGCACAGCTTCAGTTCAGTCAGATGTCAACAGAGCCACTCTGCTTTTGTGTTTTAACCAAATTGCACATTATTCAAGTCCCAGGGTAGAAGAAAACCCATAGACAGCAGCAGAGTGGAACCAGATGCTACATATGAGAACGACAGACAAGACACCCGCTGGGATGAACAAGATAGTTTAACCAACATCCTTACTCCAGATTCCCTGAAAACACAACTAGGTTATTAACGACTATGAAATGTTACAGAACCAAGCTAAGTATATGGACTTGTAATAACAAATCAACCACAATCTAACAGAGACTTGCAGGGCTGAAACGCCTCTATTGCTATGGTAGAAATTTCTCTCGATATTTCCCCTCACCATGGCCAGCTCTGTACCAGCTTCATTTTCCAAAAGTTCGTTCTTTGGTTCTGGCTGGGCCTCCAACTGAAATTCAGGGAAATATTGTTAGATGGAAGACTGGCATCCAACATTACAAATCATATTCAAATAAAATGCTTTGATTACTAAAGATATAATAGCATAGTCAATGTCCAGAAACCCAGAGGCCCAAATGCTCAGAGACAAGTTCAAATCACAGCTAGATAATTAAAATTCAACCAACCTAGAATAAAGTCTTAGTCTGACGATTATGTTGCTGTAAAAACCCAACTAGTTCACGGAGAATTTTGAGTGGGGAGTGAACCAGTTTTCCTTCAACCTTCCACATACACAGCTATGTGGCTGGCACTTGAGCACTCAGCAAACCACATGTGGGATTGATCCTCTACAGAAGAAGATACTACGTACCTACAGTGTAGCAGCCCCTCCCTATCAAGGAAAATCAGGGAGGCCAACAAATGCTGGCCTTCCTCTGATGCTCATGTGCCCAGTACAATTTTTTTTTTTTAAAATATGCTTTGTTAAATTGAGGTCTACCTGCTCTTCGGGTGATGTTCAAAAAGATCAATGGTCCAGGGCAGTACAGAGGAATGCTGCATAGTCAGTGGTGCTGTCTTTCACATGAGTTTGCAGATGGGAATAATAGAATCATGAGATGATCGTTTAAGTGAATCAGTGGAGTCCACCCTTGTGTCATGAGTCAACAAATCACCACATCAATCATGCATCTCACTTTTACTGTGTATAAAAGGACTCATCCTTAAAACATGGCCTATACTTCAAGAAATAAGTCATTGGAGGCAAAAAACATATCAGCCCAATGTATCAAAAGGTGCCAGTATAAACACATTTTCTTCCACTCTGTCCATTAAATGGAGCGGACAAGTGAAGACAATAATACTTCCAGAGAGCTAGCACAGGCATGATGGGCAGACTTACCTCTGTCTGTGCGACAAGATTCATTGCTCGAGTTCATCTGTGACAGTGAAGAGCCAATTAGCCTGCAAGCACCTTCTCAACCTGCTCTCAGGTACTGACTGTACAATATCGATTGCTACTTTCAGTGCATGAGGGGAAAGAATTACATTGCACTTCTAAATTCAAGCTCCAGTCTTGGCAATGGTTGCTGGACGGGGGTGAGCACTTATGTTTTACATGGATGGGTGGGAGTCAGAGTCAGAGACCAGAATTGGAACATCCTTTGAACTTCAGCCCTCGAAGTCTGCCTTTGTAATATGCACTCCATTCAGTGGAAGAAATAATCAACTTTCCAACTTACTCACTATGACTAACAAATCTGTCCCCCTTTCATTTCCATCTCATCAGCAATCAAAAGGAAGTTGATGAGGGAAGCAATCTAAGGAACTCCATGCTTTGCTACTGAAACAAGCTGTATTTCTGGCCCTAAATTAGTTTCAATTTAATCTTCATATGAAAGACAAAAATGAAACATCTGATTTCAGGTGCTGCAAAAACCAAGCACAAAGCCAAATGATATATGAAAGTCACCAAAATACACTCATACAGTATTAGTTATAGAAAATCTTGGTTCCTACAACAGATGTAACTTTGTCTTCAGCTTCCTTCTCTGCAACTTCACTGGTAGCATTCACTTGCTCCACTGTCTGCAACAGAACAAAGTGTAAAATTATCAGAGGAGCAATCCGTCAATTGAAAAATCAGAAATGCACTGGAGTCACTTATGGTCAATGCTGTGCACAACTTAGATGGCAACTTCAACAATAGGAAACACCCCAGAAACACTATCAAAGTGTGCCACCAACCTTGCAAGGCAATTAAATCACCAAATTTTTGGTCGAGGAAATCAGTTTAAGTTGTGTCTTAAAGGAAGAGGAAAGAGGTACAGCCTCAAAAAGTACCATTAAGTCCTTAATTGAGATCAGCATGGGAAATTATGTCTCACTATCTTGAATTTTTTTTGGGAAGAGGTGACAAAACATTGATGAAGGCATAGATATGTTATCTATGTGGACTTCAGCAAGGCATTCGACAAGGTTCCACATAGTCGACTGGTTAGCAAGGTTAGTTCACATGGAATCCAGTAGGAACTAGCCAACTGGGTACAAAATTGGCTTGAAGGCAGGATACAGGTGGTGGTAGAGGTTTGTTTTTGGGACTGGAGGTGTGTGGCTAGTGGTATGCCACAAATATCGGTGTTGGGTGCACCGTTTTTCTTCATATATTTAAATTCAAACTGTTTATAAGAGGTATGATTAGTAAGTTTGCAGATGACACCAAAATAAATGGCTTGAGTATGGAGTACAACCACACCTTGATCGGATAGGCCAAGGAGTGGTGGATGAAGATAAATGTGAAGTGCCGCATTTTGGCAAGGCAAATCAGGGCAGGACTGATATACTTCATGGTAAGGTCCTGGGGGATATTGCTGAACAAAGACTTTGGAGTGCAGGTTCATGGCTCCTTGAAAGTGCAGTCACAGATAGACACAGTGGTGAAGGAGGCATTTGGCATGCTTGCCTGTATTAGTCAGTGCATTGAACATAGGAGTTTAGATGCCATGTTGTAGGTGTACAGGAAATTGTTAAGGGCACTTTAGAATACTGTGTTCAATTCTGGTGCTTCTACTAAAGGAAAGATTTTGTAAAAGCTTGAAAGGGCCTAAAAGACTTAAGGATGCTGCCAGGATTGGAGGGTCTGAACTGAATAGTGGCTTTTTCCACTGGAGGCTGAGGGGTGGCCTTATAGAGGTTTATAAAATTATAAAGGAGCATAGACAGGGCAAACAGCCAAGGTCTTTCAGTTCACAGGTCAAAGGGTGAGGCACAATGCTTCAATTCTAAACTGACAGTGTTGTGTCCAACAGTGATGGCATTGTCTAAATGAGAATCATATTCATGGCAAAGTTGGAGGTGATGGGAATAGCAAAAAGGAAATCAATGACATGACTAAAATGTTCAGTCTGAAGATCGGGTTAGATGGCATGTGCGTGCACAGAAATGTTTTAAGAGCAATGCATCATGCTCCACCCTAACTGCCCATCAGCAAGAAACCCAGATCAAGTGCCAAATGAGGCATTAAACGGTGACTGGGTGGCTGCAGGCTTCTCAGTCAGACACACCTGGCAGCAAAGATGTCTCACCCCACCTGGAGCTGTCAGCCAGAGGCCAGCTATGGCAGTGTACAGCAGAGGAAGCAAAGCCAAGACTACTGGCTGAATACCAGCTCTTAAGCAAAATATTACTGCTTTGATTGGGAGCACGGGGTCAGCAGTCAGAGTCAAGGCAGGCCATACCCCAACTTCACCTGTGCTCCAAATTTCCTCTAACTTGGGCTAAAACCAAACAGGCTTTCACAAAGCAAAGACCACCCTTCTTTTGTCTGCTAGTAAGGCAGATAAGGCAGGCTGGTGGCGGGTACATTTATCAGTTAAGGGATTTATTCGGTGCCTTCCTGCTCAAAACTTCCACTGTCAAGATAGTCAACACCTACCTGGTGCCACTACTCTGTATATGCTCCCCCATGATTTTCCTGGTCATTTGTCAAAGGCAAAATCCTGCCCAGTGTAAATAATTACCCAAGGTTATGCCTGCCAAGAGCATGATGCGAAGAACTACCCTTATTCTGGAATGGTGCCCAAGGTCAGTTCCAGTACAAACACCAGAACATGACCTACAAACTCTCTACCTGACCAAGTGCCACTGTGCTTAAAATCACTGTTCTGATTTCAGTCAGACTCCAGGTGGCATAGCAGGACAGCTGCTGAACAGCCAAAAATAACTAAAGAAAAATAACTGGGCTCTGAAAGGTCACTCGACTTGAAACACTTGTTTCTCTCCATAGATGTTGCCAAACCTGCTGAGTTACTCCAGCAACTTCTGTTTTGGTTTGTTTCTGATCTGGAATTTCCTCCTCCCTCGTGGCATTGTGGATCAACCCACAGCAGGTGGAAGCAGCAGTTCAAGGCGGCAGCTCACCACCACCTTTTTCAAGGGCAACTCGGGACGAGGCAATAAATGCTGGCCAGCTAGAGATGCCCACATCCCATAGATGAGTAAATAATACTTCCAGCATCTGCAACTTATGATAAAAATAACAGCTTAACAAGTGACAACCTGGTAATTCTGTGCTCAACATTCTAGTTGGAGCCCTGATAAAGGCAAACTTTTGCAGGGTAACCTACAGTGCAGATATTGTATGTTTGCAGCACATTGTTCAGAAATATACATCTAAAATTACACAGGCAATTATTTTACACTTACTTGACCAGGGTCACCTTCATTCTTGCTAAGCTGGCTGGGCTGGGCTGACCAGTCCACTGCAAAATTGCTCTCACTAAGACCATCACCCATGGCCATACTAGGAGACTGGTCCATGGACATGCTGTTAGATGCAGTTTTTTCAGGCTGTACCATTCAGGGAGAAAAGATAAAGAAAGTAGTATAGTAAAAAGGAAAGACAGGCTTGTAGTGAAGAGACCCAAATTAAAAAGAATGGCATGCAAACAAAAATGGCTTTTAATCGCTACACAGAGTTTATAGTCGGTCAAAACATTACTACAATGAATCTTAAAGCACCAATTTTGTTTTTCTCAAGAGAATTCACACACTATCGAATGTTTGTACAAGAAATTTTGCTCAGATCACATTGGCTCTAGCTTCACTTTTACTCAATACCATTATAAAATACTTCTGGCAAATACAGTTAGATGATTGTCCTTTACAAGGCCTTCATGAACACCATGATGCAGAACATGTTTAGCTTCTCACTCCAGTTCGAAGGAAATTAAATGAACAATGAAAATTTACAGTTGAGTAATAGTGTTAAATGAAGACTCCATTACAAGTTTTGCAGAATTGAAGAAAAAAATAGATTAGGGACTTCACCAATTTACCGCCACCCTTCCCAGTAAAACAGTTACTTATCTACTTTAAAAATAATCAGTCCAATAAATTAATAACTCAATTGTGAAGTCAATCTTAACCCCATAGTTACCACAGACTGCAACTCAGTTTAATTCCTTGGGATAATTTAGTTTTTTTGCTCATGTCTGCAGATTTCAATATATGCAAATTTTGCATTTGATTGCCACTGTTGTAGGTGACCAGCCTTGGCAAAGACAAAGATAACTGGCAACATCTCACTGCAGAGTGTAACTATTTTATACCTAGGGAAAGATAATGCAGTGGTTACATTACTGGATTACTAAACCAGAGGCATGAACTCATGTTCCAAGGCATGAGTTTGAGGCGCACCGTGGAACTTAAGTTCAGTTAATTAAATGAATCAGGAATGAAAGTTGGCAACAGTTAGAGATCTTAAACTATTCAATTGTTCTGTGGTATGCTTATGCCCTTTGGCAATGGACATATGCCATCTTTATCCAGTATCGATTGTACTCCAGTCCCATATTCTCTGAAATGACCTAGTAAGCCACTCAGTTAAAGGACAATAGGAACAAGCAATAAAATGTTGGTCGTGCCATTGACATACACATTCCAAACGTATCGAGGGAGAACATTTTTCATGAAACTGAACTGTTTTCCCAAGATTTTGTTCAGGACAGTTTAAAAGGAAACACAATTAGAGCAGAAATGTTTGGATTTTATTGGGAAAAGTAACTGCGCCTAATTTTCACAATACTTTGTTTCACTAAATAATTATTCAGGAGAGGTGTCAAGGACTCACTGCATAATAAGGAGTAGAAACTCCTACTGGATTGCTTCTCATTCTTCAGCTGGGGTTAACTGAAGTCAGTTAGATAGGAACTTTTACTGAGAATGGCTGAGCTCATGTGAATGATTAATGCCAAGAGAGTCACATCAGCACTGAATCAGGCACTCTGGATGCCTTAATATTTGGAGGTGCTACAAAACGTTAGAAGATCTCCACTGCTCTTAATCCACACAAGGGTCATCAATACAGTAAAACAGGTTCAAACACATTAACATAAACCTCCCAAATAGCTTTTTTTATTTTAGTGATTAAAACACCACATCACAACCACAATCCCACTGGTGCTTTACTGTTGGCATTGTAGAGCTTGAAACATAAATTTCCATCATTATCTTCAAATACAACAAATAAATCCTTTCGGCCATGAGAAGTTACTAATAAATTACGCAGTAGTTGAAGTGACTTCAATCTAACAAATCTGAGAGTACAAGTGCAAGGGGTGCCAGTGTAGACAGATCCTACATGTCTCCTTGTAAGAAAATCTATTATTTAAACAAATTAGCTAAAGAAACCTATGATATTAAATACATATCTATACACTTTATGAGATCTATACAAAAGAGTGAAAGAAAAAATGATACAGTCCCCATAATTGCAGAAGACTTCAAATAAAGTGCAACACTGCAACCTGATTAAAAACCAAAAGAACTGTACATTAGATTAGATTAGATTACTTACAGTGTGGAAACAGGCCCTTCGGCCCAACAAGTCCACACCGCCCCGCCGAAGCGCAACCCACCCATACCCCTACATCTATATCTACATCTACCCCTTACCTAATGCTATGGACAATTTAGCATGGCCAATTCACCTGGCCTGCACATCTTTGGACTGTGGGAGGAAACCGGAGCACCCGGAGGAAACCCACGCAGACACGGGGAGAACGTGCAAACTCCACACAGTCAGTCGCCTGAGGCGGGAATTGAACCCGGGTCTCAGGCGCTGTAAGGCAGCAGTGCTAACCACTGTGCCACCGTGCCGTAGATGCTGTAAATTAGAAGTAAAAACAGAAATTGTTGTAATAGCTTGGGCAAGCCTGGCAGCATCTCTGGAGAGAAAGCAGAGTTAACGTTTCCCTTCCTCAGGAAGGGTCACTCCACCTGAAACATTAACTCTGCTTTCTCTCCACAGATGCTGCCAGGCCTGTTCAGCTTTTCCAGCAATTTCTAATCTTGCTTCTGCAATTTGATTGAACTAGTTGCAAGCAGAAACCTATCCATCCCAGAAAATGGGACTGATGGTACAATTCTGATGATCTGCAACATTGAATATTCCTCCCCGCAGATGCATTCAGATCAGCGTGTTTCCAGCATCCTGAACTGTGCTTCGAGGACCCAATCCAAGCTTGCTTACATTGGAGGTTCTCAATAACTAGCTTGATCACTCAGCATAGCACAACTCCAGCAATGCATAAAACCATGTTACACATGGTTGACTGATCCCCAGAGAGTCAAATTTATTGATTTTCTTTTTAAAATGCCTTTACATTACCCACAGGTGATAATTTTATAAGGCAGCAACAGGACAATTGGCAAAAAAAAAATAACTGGATGTGCAGGTATTAAAGAAACTATCCCGAGTCAGTATTCTTTAGTCAGCCAGTTAAAAAAAATTCACTTAATCTTGTCCATTTTAACTGTAAAACACAAACAAAGTACAAAGACAAAAGTAACAGGACATAACAGATAAGTGGCTTCTCAAGTTGCAGCGTGATAAAGATAAAAGGTAAAAACAATGACTGCAGATGCTGAAAATCAAATACTGGATTAGTGGTGCTGGAAGAGCACAGCAGTTCAGGCAGCATCCAACGAGCAGCGAAATCAACGTTTCGGGCAAAAGCCCTTCATCAGGAATAAAGGCAGTGAGCCTGAATTCAGGCTCACTGCCTTTATTCCTGATGAAGGGCTTTTGCCCAAAACGTTGATTTCGCTGCTCGTTGGATGCTGCCTGAACTGCTGTGCTCTTCCAGCACCACTAATCCAGTGATAAATATAAAGACAAGACTGGCACAGATGTAGGAGGCAACATTCACTTGTACAAGACATTGGGCTTTAAATGCAAAGCAACTGTGAGCAAGGTGCAGAGAGTCACAGGTGGGGTATAAGAAGTAATTTTGCACGAGAAATAGTGAACAAGTACATGCTGGCGAACATTAGGAAAAGCACCTTACTGCTCATTCAAGCTCAGACTCTGCCAGTTGTTCAGAACAGCACATGGACTATATATACACACAACTGGATGGGCAGCAACAGGCAAGAATTGGTGAACATGCCAAAAGTTAAGTGTGTTTTAAAAATAAATGATCTATGGTGCTTACCTCCCACAAATCCCAAGGTAAAGACTAGCATGTTGAATAAAATACATAAAACAGGTGAATTGAGCAGGTGCTATTTCCATCATCTTGTAAGAGTATACTATACCTCAACAAGGAGAGGAAGTGCATTTTAAAGATAATCAGTAAACACCCAAGTTAGAGTTAAATTAAACCTAGCTAATCTTGTGTTAGTTGACAAAACTACATTTTCTTTTAAAGTATTTACTGGTGAAAAAGATCGCTGAATTACACAAGAAAGGAGACCACTGCACCAGTTTTGGCCCCAAACCTCAAATTTCTCCTGTTTCAATTTGTTGAACAAGGTAAGTGGAAGGGGAAAAAACATTTACAGGGATACGGAGGTTGAGGGGACTGGGTTCAACTGGACAGCCCTTTGAAGAACCAGTGGGGACTCAATGGGTCCTGCGAACTCCTCCTAAATATTTTTTTCCAAAGAAAGCGTTCAGATATTTTAAGATGTGGCACTGAGGCAGCTGGGACTTGAACCTTGACCTTTTGGCCCAGAGGTAGGTACTACCATTGCGCACAAGAGCCTATGGATTTCTTCGATGCTGAATGATTCCACCTTGATAACGCCATGGCTTGATCCAATCAGCAATCACTTCAAAGAAAAACCAAAAGATGTTTCAAATAGTTTAGAACAAGTAGATGAAATGGCAGCCTGTGGCTACAGCCATGCTTGTCTGAAAACACCCGATCTCAAGCTAGGCAGACTCAAGGTTGGTTAGGACTTTATGGGAGACTGCTTGAATATACCAGGTACAGTCAGGCTTTAAAAATGCTCTCATGGTGCACTGGTAATGTCTCTGCCCTGTAGTCCAGGAGGCCTAGGTTCAAGTCCCACCTGTTCCAGAGGTTTATAACAACATCTCTGAATAGGTTGATTAAAAAAAAGGTTGAGTTAGAAAAAGAGGAAAGATCAAGAATTGCAAGTGTCGGACCAGTAGTTTTTAATTTAAAATTGCTTAGTGCCAATTAAACAGCTGTTTGAGCAAGTCACAAAGTGTGCTCTCCATTCGGTGCAATCAATGGGAAAGCTGGGTTAGAAAGCAGAACATAGAAAAATCACACAGTGGGCGGAGGGGAAGCTTTGGAGAATCAGTGTGAAAGGTAGTCTGCACAGGTCAGTCCAGTGGGTTTTTCAGACCCGAGGACTAAATATTGGCCATGCTGCCAACACCACACCTACACAGCCTGCTTGTGGAAGGGGTTGAATGAGAGAGAAAAAAAAAAGAGAGAGCTTGACAGCCCACGTGTGTCACAATGACCACCTCATTCCTGCGAGCAACCACGGGCAGTGGCAACATACTGCAAATACTTCATCATACACAGCCACAGGAAGGGGCAACCAGAAGCAATGTATTTAAGAGCATTGGAAACGAAGGTGGAGGGAGGTAAGGAGCAGGAATAATCTTTCTTTGGAGGCATTAGCAGATGCAGGGAATCTATGGGTGGCAACTCAAAATATCTTTCTTAACTTGACTGGGATTTGCAGAGTTGGTATGCCAATTACTGCTCAAAAATTAGTTAATTTTCTCCAAACTTTTAGAACTGTGAACATACACTGTCTAAGACAGACCATGCATTAAGTTAATCAGTGAGGGTTAATTTCGATTGTACCTTGGTGTGGCTTTTAAAAGCGTCAAGCAACTAAAATCTACAGGCTATATTAGTCAATGCTCTTTCAGTCTCTTATCCTAGCTTGGTAGGTTCAAAATCGTAAAACGCATTATCTTTATGATTGATGTTTAAAGTCCCTCTGAAATGGCCTAAGAAACCAGACAGATAAAGAGAAATGGGTAATGCCTCACTACAACACGATTAAGTAAATCAAAATAAACCTTAGCATTATGTGCTCCATAGCATCTTGGGAGTACAGTCACCTCACTGTTTAAAGTGGCTCTAAACTAGCACCCTAGGGTGTCGAGGGGCAGGCAATTAAAGACTCTCCTCCCAAGGTAACAGTGGTAAAGTTTCAAAATGCATTGTTCTCAATTAAACCAAGAATGTGGTCAGAATCTTCGTCCCCACAATCGCAAACAGCCCAAGTTCCTCTCAGGAAAACAAGATGGTCTGATTCAATAACCAACCCAGCCTCCAAGTCAGTTCAATTTTCTACATCTTGAATAGTTGGGGCACTAACTGAAAAAATGACTGAGCTAAACCAACCTGAGAGACTGGCGAAGCTGCTCTCACTACTGGATTGGACTCTGGCTTCAGAGGATCAAAGTCTAAGTCCAATAGGCTTCCTCCATCCTGCAGAGGCCCAGGAGCCTCAAACTAAGCAGGAGTGTGCATGGGGAGAGGAAGAGAAGAAACAGAAAAAGCAGTTTACTCATTTGTTACACAGGTATGTCATGAGTAGTTAAATACGACAGAAACACATGGAGGCTTCAGAGCAGCAAAAGATGGGATATGTAAACAAAATGAGGCCAAAGAATGACAGTCTTTCACAACAGCAATTTTAAAGAATTATACTCCAAATGAAGAGACTGACAGACCAAAGCTACTTGCAGTAAGTTTGCCTTCATCCATAAATACAATCCTCATGAAGCCAAGGACTGAAGTCGTTTGTGATCAGACACTGATGCCTTCTGCAGCCAACTAGATGAGACAAAACATCCCTACAGGTCACAGTAGCTCACTATTATCTTTTCAAGGGCAATTAGGGATGGGCAAGAAATACAGGCCCAGCCAGCAGCAACAATAGCCTGTGAATGAATAAAAACTGTTGATTTTGCTGTATACCTTTATAGGGATAGAGAGAAGAAAAATAATTAGGCAAGGACAATCAAATTCATGCCTTGGATCAGAAAAGGTCCAACAATTGACTTTCCAGCAAGATTGACAGAAGATCTATTTGATTTTGTTTGCTCCCAGCATAGGAGTGGGTGGGGCACAGGTTAGATCGAAGGCAAGACATTTCATTTGGAACAATTAAGGGTACTGATCAGATCAGAGCACAGGTGGGAACTTAACTCTGATCACTGAAAATAGTACAGAGAAGTAGGAGACTATAGAACAGATTACTGAGCATTCCATTTGTGGACATCCTATTTATTGAGTGGGACATGGCTCAAGACAGTTTGTAAATCAGCTGTTATCCATAATCCTAAATTAGCCTGAAATTAGTTGATTAGATTGCAGTTGAAACAATTCCACAGCAAAATAAAAGTTAAGAGCCCTTTGAAAATTTCACAGCAAAAAACATTGATTTGAGAAACAGACTGAACACATGGAGTTGACATGACAACACCCACTGCAATCCTTTTGCAGTTTTACATCTACTTGGATCGATTTCAAATGCTGACCAGAGAACTACAGGACGTGTCGATCAGAAGAATCTGTCACTGCAAGGATGCCCTCCCATTCAAATCTATGTTCACGTCACAATCATGGTTTAAGTTTTCACCACCTTTACCTCCTCTGCACCATCTGGTTGAAACAATTTTCTGAAGTACATGGGAAGAGGTGAAATATCAAACAAGGGACCCCAAGTGTTCCCTTATGTAGCAACACTTCATGTTACCATGGTGAAAATCGTGCAAAAACAAAATCCAGATGAATTAATGCAGTAGAGAAAAATTTAACAAAATGCAGGTACTGTAATCCCTTGCACTTCCTCTCTCAGAGGGGATGTGAAAGGAGAAGGGCTCTATTGAATAACATACTGTTCTTTGTTTGAAGTGGGTACTCAGGACCCAAAGTTCAATATAATAGATAGAAACTGAGAGTTTCTTCAGTATCTTCCTCTGGCCATTAGAAGGCAGTGGGCCAGGGAATGTAGATTTGTTACTGAAAAATGTCATCTGCACCTCACAGATAGTTTATCAGAGAATATGGAAGATGCTAAACAAAAAATATAATTTAAAAAAAGAGTTTAGTTTAGATAAATGTGGTGTTGCATTTTGGTACGACGAGTCAGGTACAATTAAAGGTGGGGGCCTGGGGAGTGTTATTGAACAAAGGGACTGAGGGGTGCAGGTGCATAGTTCCTTCAAAGAGGTGTCACAGGTAGTGTAGTGAAGGTGGTATTTGGTATGCTTGCCTTTATTGGTCAGTACATCGGGTATAGGAAATGGGATGCCACGTTGTGGCCGAACAGGATAGTGGTTAGGCCACTTTGGGAATACTGCATTCAATTCTGGTCTCCCCGCTATATGTTAACTTTGAAAGGGTTCAGAAAAGGTTTACAAGGGTGTTGCTGGGATGGCAGGGTTTGAAATGTAGGGAGAGGCTTAACAGGAACTCTGACTATCAAAAAGTACATCTAACAGTCCCTACCATAAACAACAAACCCACCAGATGCTAAGGCCACAGTCAGATCAGCTACAAACCTACTAGATGACCCAACAGGCTTAAGATGGCCAAATTGCCCAATTGGTGCTCCTAAGCAGTAATTTTATATTTTAAATGAAATTTACCAAATATAGAAAAGGATTAGAGGTGAAGGTGAAAGACTTTGTCGGAAACATCTCAGCTTTCAATCAGTCTACAGCGATTGTATTCCCATTCCCTTAGACTGGCCAAAACTCTGGCAACCAGAGCGTCCAGAAACAGATGCTGCTGTTCAGTCTGACCTAGTCCCATTTGCCAACATTTAGCCCATATTCCTTAACCTGTTCATGTACCCATCCAGATGCCTTTTAAGCATTGTAGTTGTACCGTCTCCACCACCTCCTTTGGGTGCTCATTCCATACATGCACGACACACTGCGTGAAGTCGTTACCCCTCAGGTCCCTCTCATTTCTTTCCCCTCTCACTTTAAACTGATGCCCTGTAGTTTTAGGCTCCACTCATCTGGGAAACAAGCCTTGGCTATTCACTATCTGTGCCTCATGATTTTATAAACTTCTGTAAAGTCACCCCTCAGTCCCCAAAGCTACAGGGAAAATAGCCCCAGCCAATTCAGCCTCTCCCTTTAGCTCAAACCCTCCGATCCCAGCAACATCCTTGTAAATCTTTTCTGCACCCTTCAAAGTTTAACAACATCCTTCTGACAAAAGGGCAACCAGAAATTATATGCAGTATTCTCAAAGCAACCTCACCAATGTCTTGTACAGCTACATGACGACATCCCAACTCCTCTACCCAATGCACTAACCACTAAAGGCAAGCATGCCAAATGCCATCTTCACCACACTGTCTACCTGTAACCCCACTTTCAAGGAATGATAATCTGCACCCCAGGTCACGTTGCTCAGCAACAATCCCTAGGGCTTTACCATTAACTGTACAATTCCTGTCCTACTTTGCCTTAACCAAACCTCATTTATCTAAATTAAACTTCATCTGCCACTCCTCGGCCTGTTAACATATATGATAAAGATCCCGTTGTAGTCTGAGGTAACCTTCTTCACTGTCTACTACACCTCCAATTTTGGTGTCATCTGCAAACTTTCTAACTATACCCTCAATGTTCACGTCCAAATCATTCATAAGTTAAGCCCATTCCTCTGTATGAATGGTGAAACAGCCTGCTCGATTTTGTCAACTTCACTGTAGCCTCAACATTCCTGACTCATTCACTTCCCAAGTTCACTCTTTCTATATTCAATACTTACACTTGCCCAGGTACCTCCTCTCTTCTGTAATGACTACAAAGCTACCTCTCCTCAATGATCCATTCAAGAGATCAAATAAACTTGGAAAACAACTTCTTCCTATATTTAAACCAATTCTTTGCCTATGGATTCTTTTTAAACGAAGCATATAGTCTAGGAGCCAAACTAATTAGACCGTATTCACTGGTATTTTAAGAGTTGATCTTAACAGATTCTCAAAATGGGCAGCACTATTTTTTTCAAATTGCTTAACTCGTCAACAGGTTGAAAAGTAAATAATTCTTTATAAAACATTCAAACAATTCATTGAAATTTGAGCAAACAAATGCAAAACCCATTTGATACCTCAACTCAGTAAGTTGAAACTTTTATTTTATAAAAACCATAACTACCATTCTGGATGGACAGCCATTATTGTTGAAAAGCTTTAAATATTGATACCATGTAAGCGATTAGGGTGAAAACAAAAGCTGCTCATCAGAAGTCCATTGCTTAGATTGGAGCATGCAGACGACTACCAGTTTCCTCTGAATATACAACAGCACGCACTGAGGAACAAACAGTAGTTTGATTTTACAGTCCATGGGACTCCCACGTATGCATGCACCGGCAAGAGATTGTACTAGACTTGGGCTGCCATCACAAGCATCTAAAATATATAGTCAAACATTCAAAAATCGGGTCGCTTCCCCCCACCCCCAAAAAATTATTTTGTCACACAGATCCGTTGAGATTTACATGTCAAAACAAAACTCACATTTTGGTTAGGACTTGGTAAAACGGTGACAGCCCCAATCTAGCTGTATGGAAAACAAGACAAGTGGGAGAGAACTGAAGGGTTGCACCAGACATGAGAAACCACCAATAGAAACAAAGCATGCTTCATGCACAATGGATAGATGAAAATTAGTCAAGTGGTGAAGATGGAAGGGGAGTGTTAAGATGATGGTGGTGGAGATCACAAGTCCATGGTGATGGGTGGGTGAGGGGGCAATAGCTAACCTGTGAAGGTGTCGTCACACTTATCTCAGGGATGAAACTGTCGTCAAACAGATTGAGGATATTTTCTTGCTTGATGTCCTTGGATGGTGTAACCTTTGGTGGAGGGGGTACTGGAGGACCTTTCCTTTGCTGCATGTGCACAAAAATACATCAATGGCAACAAAGCAGGATAAAAAGGATCAACATAGGAGAATGGTAAACTCTGCAATAAACAGCACTCTAAAGACCAAGTGAATTGAGGAGTAGGAACAGCAGAGTAAGCTGGGCCTAGAAAGATAGGAAAGAACATATGCATCAAGCTGGCAGATTTATAAAATCTTGCTGTTTTTCACATTTATTTAGTTCCATTTAGATAAACATAAGAGGAGGAGATCTTCAACCCTAGCAGGTGCTCATTACTCAGTAAAACATTATCCAATCTGACATGCCTTCCTAACCACCCACAGACTTGAAGGTTACCACACTTCAAGTGCGGCATCAAAGTGCTTTCTGAATGCAATGAGTTTCTGCCGCCACCTCACTCTTAGCCAGCAAGTGCCTACTGTCCAAGGTGGATCCCTCTTTCTTCAACACCCAACCCTCTGTCTGAATGCTCAAAATCTCTCTCCCTGGTTATTGACCTGTCTGATAATGGAAATAGGTTCTTCTTAACCACCATCAAGGTCCCCTTTGATTGACTATAATTGATTTAAATTCCCCTCAGCATCCCTGATCTGAACAAGTTCGTTTACATTAACTTTCATGCAGTTCAGCCTTTCAAATCGATGGTAAAAGCATTGGATAAGGCGCAGAAGTCTCTTACAGTGCATCCAACCCTGAATTTTAAGACGACATGTTGTCTCCCAACCTGCAGAATAAACAGTCCTATGTATCAATTTGTGCAAATGTACCAAAGGCTTAGACAGCCTTCATAAAATTTCACAATTGTTAACTAAGCCTCAATGATATTTCATTACGTGGCCTCTATCTCTTTTGCTGGTCACCTTTTAATTGGCCATCTGGTTATTGGCTCTCTTGCTATTGAAGATAATTTTATTTTACATTAAAAATCTAAATCATTGTAAACTTCCCCTGAAAAGGTTAAAAAGAACAAACCAGCGTCATCAGCCCTCCAATCATCAACTACAGTGCAAAATAAGTACACCGGGTCAGAGCTCAGTCAGACCGTGAACCCACAAGTTCCGGAAACACAAACACTGGTGCTCAGGCTCTTGCATGCATTGAAAAAAGATAGAGTGGAAGGAAGAGAGAGTTCACAATTACAACTGAAGAGCACTTCAGAAAGTAATCGGTGGCAAACCAAGCAAAAAACAATACTCCACTACAGTCAGCCCTCAGATCATTCAAACTAATGTGGTTTTACTGCAACGACTGCATTTTCTGTGAGCTCTTTTCAACCTAAACAGACTGAAAGCAACATTGAGGTTTAAGCTGGGCTTACAAATTCAGAGCTACATACATTATACAGCAGAGAAATCGCCTATTTGGCCTACAGGACTGTGGTGTTCGTTCTACAAAGGTGACTTTTCTAACCCTATCACCCTGCACACACGAGTGCAGCTGACAGAATGGAAGGTTTGGGAGTTTAATAAGTTTGGGAACTTTAAGGCATAATCATGCTTTAAAAGTAGCGCTAATATGATTTGTTGTTTGAGTTAAAATTAAAATCTTAAGTTTCTTTAGGCTTTAAACAAGGAAGCTCTCCACTGACACCCATTGTAGTGTAGTTAGAGAGCTAGCTAAAACCAGCTCTTGTATAGTAGCAGATCAAAGACACAAGCAGTAATAAACACAGGGACTGGAGTGTACAAGCAGCAGAGTGGAAGGTTGGTAATTTGCAAAGTGTGGAAGTTTGAAAAACTGGGTGAAGGTGCTATACTGTTGTGCTTCCAATCTTTTTGCTGCACACCACTTCTGCTAGGAGCCAGCTCGTGCAGAGTTTCAAACACAATACAAGAAACAAAAGGGACATGGTAGGAGTCTGCGAGGTTGACTGACCAAGTCCTGACATATAATTCATTTCTAAATGTTATCAGTATTTAATCAACAGTAAAGTTATGGTAAAGAACGATGAATTTTACAAAACTAGTTAAACATAATTCATTAATATGGATCACTTAGCACAGAGACAATGGAGAAATATGCATCATATCATAGCTACAGAGGGTAGAGGACTAGATAAGGAAATGTAGGGGCACGTATAACAAGGTGGGAGAGACACTTCTGTACAGTCACGACCATGGCACAAGGTAATGTGGTCTACTCAGTGGTAGGATTCAGGTCATCTCATCAGGGCTTGACTGAAACTTATTGGGAATGTGGGAAAAAGTCAGGACTGCAGATACTGGAGATCAGAGTAGAGTGTATGGTGCTGGAAAACCACAGGTCAGACAGCATCCGAGGAGCAGGAAAATTTGAGCATAAGCTATTCATCAGGAATGAGACTGCCCGACCTGTGCTTTTCCAGCACCCTACAATCTATTCTTATTGGGAAGGTAATGATCCAGGAGAAAATAAGGACTGCAGATGCTGGAGATCGGAGTCAAGAGTGTGGTGCTGGAAAAGCATGGGTCAGGCAGCATCTGAGGTGCAAGAGAATCAAAGTTTCAGACATAAACCCTTCATCAGGGAAAGTGGTGATCCAGTTGGCACAGTCCATGCGGCTATCAACGACATGGGTATAACTTGGAAAGAACTTGGAGTCTGGGTGGGTGGCGGGTCGGTGTGGACTTGTTGGGCTGAAGGGCTGGTTTCCGTGGGCGGCACAGTGGTTAGCACTGCTGCCCCTCAGCGCCAGAGACCCGGGTTCACTTCCCACTTCAGGCGACTGACCGTGTGGAGTTTGCATATTCTCCCAGTGTCTGCATGGGTTTCCTCCGGGTGCTCCGGTTTCCTCCCACAGTCCAAAGACGTGCAGGTTAGGTGAATTGGCCATGCTAAATTGCCTGTAGTGTTAGGTGAAGGGCTAAATATAGGGGAATGGGTTTGGGTGGGTGGCCGGTCGGTTTGGACTTGTTGGCCCGAAGGGCCTGTTTCCACACTAAGTAATCTAATCTAAGTAATCTAATCTAAGTAATCTAATCTAAGTAATCTAATCTAAGTAATCTAATCTAAGTAATCTAATCTAAGTAATCTAATCTAAGTTCTGCTTAGACAGAGCTAATCACCAAATTGTAGAACAGAACCTCAGGTATCATCATCTCTGAATTACTACCTAAGCCAAGTGCCAATTGGTTGAGGACACTATTGGTGAAATGAAGGAATAGCTCAGATTGGCAGAAATGGATTCTACCTTCTGGTACACTGGCATCAGTATTCATGAACGTCAGGAACTGTACTTATCCAAAGGGATAACCCAGTACAGTAGGACTTGGAAATGAATGCACTGGTTATACTGGAGCACTGTTGAGGTTTAGAAAGCATGTTGGACTAGTATGTGTCACATGCAAGTTTTACTGAAGAGGAACAGACAAATAGTTGGTGTGCATGAGGGGTATCTGAGAAACCCATAAAATTTTAACAGAATTATATGCAAGATTCCTAATGGTGGTGGAGTCCAAAGCCCAGGGTCACAGTCTAAGGAAACGTGGTAGGCCATTTAGGACTGATGAGAAGAAATGTCTTCACTCAGGAATAAGGGCCTGAGTTGGATAAATCGAATGATGGTGCAGGCCCAACTGGCCTATACCTGTACCTGTGTACTATTTAAGTGCACTTTGACCTAAACAGAGATAGTTTTGCCCTGCTGATAAAATGTAACTGCAAAAGGAAGCCTCAGATTAGACAAGGGACAACAGAAAGCGCACACACTTCAGAATCTTCTGCACATTAGCAATATTTCAAAGAATATTTAGTCAAAATTTGAATTTGAATATTGTTCATTTCTGATATGATAATACACCCATTGTCCAAGGTTAAGTTCTAGGCAGTGAATGGATGGAGACTAAAATTGATCATATGACATTAACACTTTTTAAGTAAGAGGGAACCCCAAACAGCTGGCCTTAGATTCAGTAACTGGAGCCAGATTGGGCTATGTATATTACTGAAATAGGTCCCATAGCCACCATACAGTATTAGGCAAGAGTGTAGGAGCAGGAATTTATGGGAAATATAATTTTACGCAATGGCCAATTCACAGAACTGAGGTATGACTAGTTATCAAACCAACAAGGCACTTAAGAATCAGTAATCCCCTTTCAAACATCAGTCACTGTTCACAATTTGTTCTTTCAGATCTTGTAAACTGTCCAGGTTTAATCGTGTGAAATGCTTTTATAGGTAGGTCATTAAAACATGAAAATCAAGTCCATTTGTTTTTAAAATGGCACATTTACAGAGTATTTCACTAGTTAGCAGTAAATATTAAACTAAGGTCTAATCGTTTTAATAGGCAGAAGTGGCAATCACTTGGGGCAGGAAGAAACAATACTCCAACTCCCATCACACTTAGTCACAGTGGGAGGTATATGATGCATATCCTAGACACTGACAGCATAAATTGATTAGTCACTACAGGAGGGGCAGGAGCATACTTAATTTTCAGAATGGAGTTAATCCAATACATACACACATCAATCTCACTAATCCCCTTTTCCTGAGACAGGCTGGTATTGTATTATACTTGTACAGATCAACTTATTGCCTGTGACTGAAAGCTCAAGGCTTGTCTGACCTCATTCAATAACTCCAAACAACAAAAGGATCTCACATCAGAAAACAATACAGGTCTGTAAAGGTCAGTACTGTGACTGAACGTTGAGGAAACTGAGGGCAGATTTTCAACTCCAGGAATAAACTTTACACTACGGTCATGAAGGTGTAATTATGGGCATTTGGATTCTGTATTGTCCATACCATCTGGAGGTACAAGTAGCTGGGATGTCTAGAATAAGAGGGGACAAACCTCCAAGGAAGGCCATGAAGCAGTTCTGAACATCAAATGATTAAAATGAATGGCTAGACAATACGATGGTGTATGAGATCATAAGATATAGGAGCAAACAAATTTCACACTATCGAGTCTGCTCCACCATTTGATGACAGCAGATCCGATCATCTTTAACTCCACTTTACTGTCTTCCAACTTTAATTCTTCATTCCCTTTGGGGTTTGCCTCTCTCAGTCTTAAATATGATCCAAGCTTGACAGTCCTCTGCGGCAAAAGAGTTCCACAGATTCACTACCCAAAGGAAAAAGCATCATCACACCTTTGTCCCAATTTGGCAACCTCTTACTCAGATTATGTCCTCTGACCCAAAAAGGGAAACAATCTTTCCATACCTACCCCATCAAAGCCCCTTTAAAAAAAGTGTTTCAACAAGATTCCCAAATACAGACTCAACCTACTCAATGTCTCGAACAGTTTCTGGATGCCCAGATTCAACAGTGAAGTTTCTCTGGACTGCTTCCAACGCCAGTGCCTTTTTCTGCACTCGTGGAGTAGAGGAGAAAAATACATACAACTTGATTCATTTGGTCAAATGAATACTAGCTATTCTTAACTGAAGAGAGCAAATTCATCTATGCAGTACTACTATGAAATCAAATACCAATAGCATTGGGTTTGTTATCGAGAGATAATGGACTGTTAATCTAGAGACCCAGGTAATCTTCTGGGGACCCGGATCCAAATCTTTCCACGGCAGATGGGAAATTTGAATTCAATAAAAAAATCTGGAATTAAAAGTCTAATATTGGCCATGAATCCATCACTGTTTATCAGAGAAAACCCACGTGGTTCTCTAATGTCCTTTAGGGACAGAAACTGCCATCCTTACCTGGTCTGGCCTACATGTGACTCCAGACCCACAGCAATGTGGTTGACTCTGAATTGCCCTCTGGGTAATTAGAGATGGACAATAAATGCTGGCCTAGACAGTGATGCTCTCATCTCATGAATGAAAAGAAAACTAATCAGTTAGTTATACTTCTAATATGAGGGTGCAAAACCGCAGCCAGCTTAGACTCAAAACCCATTTAAAATGACCAAAGCCTCACCCAGTGTAACTGGTGCTCATTTGCAATTTACAAGATGGAAGCTCATCTTCACCAGGAAATGTTTCTGATCCATCGTTCCCAAAATCCCAACTTCAGTAAGTTCACATTTCAACATTGGAGATGTCATTCAGCACGACACTGACTACTTTAAACAAAGTTATGACAACAACATAGGATTGTTATTCACATTTGTGATATTCCACCAAATTATAGACCACTTTAGTTTCTGGGACCTACTATTCAGTCACTTGGGAAAGATCATGCCAGATTTCAGATTTGAGAGTCAGGTGGTGCAGGCCACTGAATGTGGGACGGAGTGGTACTTGAAATAGCAAAGTCTGTTGACTACTCTTGAACCACACCATGCCTGTCCAGCACCTCGCTAAATTGCCCAGCTAAGTTACCTTAAAATTTTAATTGAAGTTGCTATAACACCATCAGTTTTTTTTGGGTAGGCTGATTTTAGAGTCTACTTGCATCATTCAGTGGAGCATTAGTTTATCATGCTATGCACAGATAAAATGGAATAAAATTGAAGAACATTTCAGTCAGCTTCTCAATTTTAAAGTTTCATCAGGAGAACAATTCTCAACGGGTGGCTTAGAATAAATTGACAGCACATTCACAACAGATAGCCTGGTAACTGTTTTTACTTAGCGTACAATCAGCAAACAACTAAAGAATGGAGGAAACAGCAATTGGATGTGCACTGACCAGTTTAAACCATATGCTCCATAATGTATACCATGGTCAGGTGGACTTTGACATGGTTATGGCTCAAGTTTGATGGCAAAGCATTCCGAGCTGCAGTATTCGAGAACTATTCGCAAACACTAATATATATCCTGAGTTTACTTCCTCTCCTTGTTACCGGGGGACAGATTTCCCACAGGTAACACAAAAGCATGAATAGCACTATATTAGAAATCCCCAAGCTACTGGGGGAGACTGTGCAATCCATTGAAACCTGAATTAGAGAAAAAAGATCGGGGGGGGGGAATGACCACACAAGTACACAGATCCATGGGAGAATGTCCTCCTAGAATGAGGTGAGAATGTAAATGCACAAAGGATAAATAACATTATTTGATTGAAGAACGTAGGTCAAAAGGCAGCTTGCTACCACAAAGACAAATGATGAACTACATTACCTGGCTCGGTGACTTTGGTATAGAAGGAACATGTGGTGTGGGAGAAGTTGAAGCTACATGATTGTCATCCTTTGTCACGGGAGTGCTCGGGGGAGACTCATCCACTGGTGGTGATGCAGACTTCTCAACTTTCACTGAGGCTCTGTTGGAATAACAAAACTCATGAAAATGATTGATTAAATTGATTAAAAACTTCATAATGTAGTGTTCAGTAGTGTTTCATAGGATATTCCTCCTTAAAAAAAACACAATTTTCATGATTTCAGGACATCAATATACCATCTAGTGACTTTCCCTTCATTGGTTTCTCTTACATTTGGACTATTTCTTTCAAATACTCCATGTAGTAGTGAGTGCGCGCATTGGTTGGGGTCAGTTACCACAATTGCCTGGACGGCAGATTTGCATCAGAGACACCAGCATGGGTTCAATTCCCACACCAGCTGAGGTTACTATGAAGGACTCTGCTGTTCAACCTCTCCTCTTACCTGAGGCATGGTGACCCTCAGGTTAAACCATCACAAGTGTCTCTCTCCCCGCAATGAGAGCGCGGCCATGTGGTCCAGTAGGACTGGCGACTGTAATGTTACTTTTCATATGTAGTAAGCATTAATTTACTCACTTATGTGGAAGTGACCACCTTTAATGCAGTACCTCATTTTTTTTTGAGATCTTGGAAATCTCAATCGGACATCAAGTCACTCAAGTAGTTAGAATAAATAACCAAGCACACGAGAGCCATGCCTTACTCACAAGTGCTTAGAATTTTCAAACAGAATTACAACGTACTTACACTTACAGTGAAGTTGCTCAGCTGATGCTCCAGTGCAGTACTGACCAGAGTTCTACACTGTTGAATATGCTATTTTGCAAGACAGATATTAAAGGTAGAGATGGTCAGTTCATCTTTCCTGCCAACACTATGAAAATACCTAGGGTCCAAATCAAACAGCAACATGCTTTTCTGATAGAAATCTCACTAAGGTACTTCCTAAGAATGCACATCAAGACTAAAATTGATATAAAGGCAAGGAAAAGGATGCCCAATTGATTGCCAAAAATCTTGACTTAGTCTAGTCTTGAGAAATGTAAAGACACCTAGCACTTCAAGTAAATTTTTTTTGCCAAAAACAGCAGCCAAATTCCATGCTCCAACAAATGACAATTTGATAGCAACAGACAAGCTATTTCAGCGATGTAGGATGGGAAACAACTATTGGCCAAGACAGAGGAGAATTCCCCATGTACTCCAAAGAATGTGGTTTGGAGAACCTTTTACATGCACCTAAGAGTTTAGAGGGAGGATTAAGATCACATGTTCAGCTGCAGTGCAGTACTGAGCAACTACTGTTTAGGCATTGCAGATTTTAGATTGAAATCCCTACAGCCACATCTTCAGAGTCAAGCGCACCATCCACTGAGCCACATTTGAAATGAGGTAGTAAAGGTAGGGAGATTAATGGAAAGCACTTCAGAGTTTCAAGACTACTTTGAAGGCACAAAGAACCGACAATATGCAAGAGGTCAGAGCTGGAGGTGCGCAAAGGAGGGTGTGGTGGGTTGCGAAAGGTTCAGAAGAGGGATAAGACCAAAACAGGGTCTTCAATTCTATCATCAGTTTAAGGGATCTATTTTAGTAAACGTGACCAGTCCTTAAATCGCACTTCTCACATCAAAATGCTCCAAGGCATATTATATCTATTCAATACACTTTCAGGAGATAGTCACAGCTGTAATATAGAAATAACAGCAATTGCACACAGCAAACTCCTCCAATGACAATGGAACAGGATGGTCATTAAAGGATGTGTTGATCTGCTCATCTACTGATCATGAGTCAAACTAAAATATTGAAAGGGGGACCAAGCTCGGTGATGTTGAGGAGGAGAGGGTGTAAGAGCACGCTTCTCTGAAGCAGTCTCTATAGAGGGACTTGTCCACAAATCCCAAATGAAATCAATAAAAACAGTTCACACACCATTGCTTAGGTGGATAGTCACCCAGGTGAGTTAGGAACAATTCTGGCAACATCCAGATTGAAACCAGAACTAGTCAAATCCTGATGCACTTAAAAGATTTGTGAATGCAATGTCAAGGACACTGCAGATTCAGTGCACAGACCACAAAATCTGTTGGTTTGGGTCAACATTTTCAGTAGATTAAAAGCGGTTTGATAACAGAAATAAATCACTGATTTGTTATCGTATTACACAGTAAGAATTTGTTACATGCCACTGTACAGCCACAGGAAGTCTGTTTGACAGCTAAAGTAGTGTAGCTGCTGTGTAATATAATGTAGCGCAGGAACAGGCCTTTTGGCCCACAAAGCCAACACCAATCCCTAATCTCATATAGACCTGCTACTTACTGCCCACATGAAGTTTCTATCTTACTGTTCGCATCCCCTCCCAGCCCCGCCCAGTTCCTGTGTCTATCAAGATAGATTGCTAACATGCCTGTTTCCACCACCTCCACTGACAGTGTGCCAGGCACCCACCCCATTGAAAAAGTATCCCGCAATTCTCCCCTAAAACCTCTGCCCCCTCCGCCCTCATACCACCTTGACCCTGTGCCTTCTTGCAATTGACCTTTCCACTCCGGAAAAAACCTGCCCATCCTATCAAAGCCTCAAGTTAGTAGATCTCTATCAGGTTGGCTCTTTTCCCAGTGAAAACAAACCCAGTTTATCCAATCACCCCTTATAACTAAAACCATCCAGACCAGGCAACATCCTGGTAAACCTTCTTTGCACCCTCTCCAAAACATCCATGTCCTTCCAATAGTGTGGCAACAGAACTGCATGTAAATTTCAAGTGTGGCCTAAAGTTTCATACAGCTGAATATAACTTGCCAACTTTCATATTTGAGACCCTGGCCAATAAAGGCAAGTGTGCTATATACCTCCTTCACCACCTTATCAGAGGAGAGAAGAGGTGAAGCGAGGGCTGCCGGGAAGGGTGAGTTTTCCCGCATTAAAAGGGACTTACCTCGGGAGTCTGGCCTCCATTTGCCGAGAGGTGCGAGGGAAAAGCGAAGGACTTCTGGGAAGTCATATTTGCGTGGTTGCGTTACCTGAAACACGACTCGGGTAGTGTCTCCCACCCATCCTCCTCCTCTAACCAAACAAAAGGACCTGTGCGCCAGATTGATAAGGTAACGAGTATTCTTTAATTCCTTATTTTTCATCAGTCTCTTTGGGAATTTAGAATAGTGGGAATGGAGGTTAGGGCAGTTGAATGTTCCTCCTGCAGAATGTGGGAGGTAAGGGTCAGCACTAGTGTCCCTGCTGACTACATCTGTGGGAAATGCACCCAACTCCAGCTCCTCAAAAACCGCTTTAGGGAACTGGAGCTGGAGCCGGATGAACTTCGGATCATTTGGGAGGCAGAGGGGGTTATTGAGAGGAGTTACAGGAAGGTAGTCACTCCTAAGGTACAAGAAAAAGGCAAATGGGTTACAGTTAGGGGACAGAAAGGGAACCGGCTGGCAGTGCAGGGATCCCCTTTGGCCATTCCCCTCAACAATAAGTATACTGTTTTGGATACTGTTGGGGGGGACAACTTACCAGAGGAAAGCAGCGGGGTATAGGGCTCCGGCACAGAGTCTGTCCCTGCTACTCAGAAGGGAAGGGGTAAGAGGAGTAGAGCAGTAGTCGTTGGGGACTCCACAGTTAGAGGGACAGATTGGAGGTTCTGTGGGGACAAGAGAGACTCAGTTGGTGTGTTGCCTCCCAGGTGCCAGGGTTCGTGAAGTCTCTGATCATGTTTTTGGGATCCTTAAGGGGGAGGGGGAGCAGCCCCAAGTCGTGGTCCACATGGGCACCAATGACACAGGTAGGAAGACAGATGGGAATTTAAGGCAGAAATTCAGGGAGCTAGGACGAATATAATTGTCTCTGGTTTGTTGCACGTGCCACGTGCGAGTAAGGCAAGGAATAGGGAGAGAGAGGAGTTGAACACGTGGCTACAGGGATGGTGCAGGAGGGAGGGTTTTGGATTCTTGGATAATTGGGACTCTTTCTAGGGTAGATGGGACCTCTACAAGCAGGATGGTCTTCATCTGAACCAGAAGGGTACCAATATCCTGGGGGGAAAATTCGCTAAGGCTATTGGGGTGGGTTTAAACTAATCCAGCAGGGAGATGGGAACCAAAATTGTAGTTCAAGTATAGAAAAGATTGAGAGTGGGGAGATCCGAAATCAAGTTTCAGGGATGCAAGATGGCACCGGCAAGCAAGAAGTTGGTTTGAGATGTGTCTACTTCAACGGCAGGAGCATCCGGAATAAGGTGGGTGAACTTGCAGCATGGGTTGGTACCTAGGACTTCGATGTTGTGGCCATTTCAGAGACATGGATAGAGCAGGGACAGGAATGATTGTTGCAGGTTCCAGGATTTAGATGTTTCAGTAAGAACAGAGAAGATAGTAAAAGAGGGGGAGGTGTGACATTGTTGGTCAAGGACAGTAATTACAGTTGCAAAAAGGATGTTTGGGGACTCGTCAACTGAGGTAGTATGGACTGAAGTTAGAAACAGGAAAGGAAAAACACCCTGTTGGGAGTTTTCTATAGCCCTCCGAATAGTTCCAGAGATGTAGAGGAAAGGATAGCAAAGATGATTCCCGATAGGAGTGAGAGACACAAGGTAATTGTCATGGGGGACTTCAACTTTCCAAATATTGACTGGGAACACTATAGTACGAGTACTATAGATGGATCAGTTTTTGTCCAGTGTGTGCAGGAGGGAAGGTCTTACGAGGAAAGGCTGAGGGACTGGAGGCTGTTTTCGTTAGAGAGAAGAATGAGAGGTGACTTAATAGAGACATACAAGATAATCAGAGGGTGAGAGAGGGAGGACAGGGAGAGCCTTTTTCCAAGAATGGTGACTGCGAGCACGAGGGGGCATAGCTTTAAATTGAGGGGTGATAGATATAGGACAGATATCAGAGGGAGTTTCTTTACTCAGACAGTAGTAAGGGTATGGAATGCTTTGCCTGCAACGGTAATAGATTTGCCAACTTTAAGTACATTTAAATTGTCATTGGACAAGCATATGGACGTACATGGAATAGTGTCGGTTAGATGGGCTTCAGATTGGTATGACAGGTTGGCGCAACAGAGGGCCGAAGGGCCTGTACTGCACTGTAATGTTCTACCCACCGAGTTGCCACTTTCAGGCATCTGTAAATCTGTACTCCCAGAACCCTCTATGTCAATGCTCCCAAGGGTTGTGCCATTTAATGCTTCGTTTGCACCTGAATTTGATCTTCCAAAATGCATCACCTTGTATTTGTCCGGATCAAAATCCATCTGTTTGCGATTTCTGCATTTATATGGCAACTTGTGCAGCAATTTCTCAAACAATGTGAAAATGACCAGGTAATTTATTCTTGTGCTTTTGACTGAGAAACAAGCAATGGCCAAGAGACTTGGAATAAAGTTCCCTGTTCTTTAAAATTCTGTTGTAGAATTGTTTGCATTCATCCAAGAGACAAACAGGGCCTTGGTTTATCATTTCATATGAAAGACTGCATCTAAAACAAGCCTCCAAGTACTGCACAAGAGGGTCAGCACAGAACATATGGCCATATCTCCAAAATAGTACTCAAAATCAACATCAACTTGAAGTCAAGGAGCGTTGTCACAGCCACAGCTAACATTGAGGGGAAACATGTTAATACACAGACATGGGCCAGTTGAAAAGTGACTGTTGCTTCCCCCCAGAACTTTACATTAAAATATACACAAGGAAATGCTTAAAGGAATCTCAGCAAATTTAACACATCCATCAAGATTTCTACTCTAGAAAAAGAAAACATTAATTCACACCAGTCAGCTAACTCCTACTAAAGCGTCACAATCTTCAGCCCAATCTTCGAGCAGACTGGCGACTGGCTTTCTTCACTTTGCTCCTTGCAAATCTTTGGGAGGCAGGAAAGGAGACAGTATGGAAGTATCTGGTGAATACCAGTGAATTGTCCAAATATTTTCAGTAAGAATATTGCATTCTATCAAATACTTTGAGCCTCCCCAACACATCTCTCCAACATTTCAAGCAGAGTTGTGCAATCTTATTAACAGCAAGATTTGACTTGTACATTAAAACACATGTGCAGAAAGCCAGCACAGGTTGGGGGCATTTGGCTCCAAACGCCTGATCCACCATCCAGCTAGACTATAGTTGACCGTCTACCCCTCTGTCATTTCCTTGGACTTTTCCGATAGCTCTGCAAAACGTTCCTCTGTAACTGAGCCTCCACACCATTCGGGCAGAGAATTGTGAAGATTCAATACCCTAATTGGTCAAATTACTCATCAGTCCTCCATGACCTACTCTTTCCCAAGCTCTCTCTCTCCTCGTTCTCAATTGTGCCAATCACCAGTAACATCCTTTTACATCCACCTTGTCAAGGTGTGCAAGCAGTTTTTATACTTTAGGTGAAAACACCACTCTCACATTCTAAACTCTAGGGAATAAAGACCCAGATACACAAATCTCTCCCTCAATCCCAACCATCAGTTTGGTTTACCTTCATTGTATTTTTCAGAGCAATTACATTCTTCGGGCATTAGCCGAAACGTCGATTCTCCTGCTCCTTGGATGCTGCCTGACCTGCTGCACTTTTCCAGCAACACATTTTTCATGCTAAATTGTCCAGTGTTAGGTGCATTAGTCAAGGGTAAATATAGGGGAATGGGTTATTCTTCGGAGGGTCGGTGTAGACTTGTTGGGCTGAAGGGCCAATTTCCACACTGTAGGAAATCTAATCTAATGAGTGTTCACACCCTCTCAATTCATCACCAACTTTAGTCCCAACGCCCAAATCATTGTTAAAAATTGCAAACAGCTGGGGTCCCAAGCATTGATCCTTGGAGCATCTCATTAGTCACAGTCAGTCAACCCAAGAATGACCGTTTTCTCACGGTTAACCCATTTCCAATCCATGCTAACATATGACCGTTGTTCATTCTAACTTTGCTTACTCAAGGCCTAATCAAAATTCTTCTGAAAATCCAAAGAGACACCACATAACTGGCCCATGGGATTTAATCAAACTTTAAGTCTCACCAATCTCTCATGTACTTACATTTTATTATTTTTTTAAAATAATTTTTTTATTTTTTCTTTACAATCTATTCCTCATTCTTCGTCCCTTGATATTCCCATTTCTAGCGGATTCTATTTCATTCTCTTTGAAGACAGTATATTTACCTACCTACCAGTTTCTCTACCATCTTATAATTACTCATTATAAATGTTCCTGTCTGACTGCAAACTGCCTACATTTGCCCTAGTTAATATTTTCCTTTCCACATGCCTATTAAGCTATGATGTTTCTTGCTAACTTACTTTCATGCTCAAGTTTCTCTCAGTTTCCTGGCCTTCCTTTGCAGGATTTATTCAGGAATGAAATAGTTTACTTTCCACAGAGGATTTTGAAATTAAACTCTGCTCCTCAATGGTTGCAGAAACAATTAAAATTCAAAACTTGTGATCAAAAGAGGTTTCTTAAAAGTGGGTATAAGAGTGGGTAAATGAAATGGAAGCAGACATCAGCCACAATTTAAACTGAATTCGAGACAAAAAAAACTGCAGATGCTAGAATCCAAGGTAGACAAGCAACACGCTGGAAGAACACGGCAAGCCAAGCAGCATCAGGTGGAAAAAGTCAACATTCTGGGTGCAACCCTTCTTCAGGACAGGGGGTGGGGGGAGGCGGGGAGGGTGGTGAGGTGGGGATAGGTGAAGACAGATAGAGGGTACAACCTTGTTGGTCAATGGGAGGAATGAATTCGGTTGGTGGCTAGAACGAAAGGTTGATGAGAGGAATGGAAGGGAGAAGGTGGGGCTTGGAAGGAAGTCAGGGAATGGGAAAGGTGGTTATTTGAAATTGGAGAGTGTCCAAGGATAGTCACGTTGGAAAGGGAGTGGGAAGGTGAATTTAAATAGGAGGTAACTAGGTGGTTGGTGAAACGTTCCCTTTGTTTACGTTTGGTCTGCCCAATGTGGAGGACAACACGGGTTCAAAAGGTTAAAATGGTCCACACCTGATCCCAGATATTTGGAGAAGAACCTTCTGCAGCAATTCCAGATATGCCCTTCTGTTTTTTTTGTTAAAAATAATTCAGAACCAATAAATTGTTTCGAACTAGGTGAAATGAGAGAAGACAAGTTCACAATATCCCATGGATTTAAACACCAAAAGCAAATGTTACTTTAGTCAGAACAGTAAAGCAAACGGTACCGAAAGGATAGATCCCACAGATTTCTTAGCAACTGACCCAAACAATGATCCATGAGTTACAACATTTAATATGAACACCATCTCCTTCCCTAGGCAATTCTTCTACCAAAAGATTTGGCTTCTGAATTTCCTTAAAAAGGTTGCTCCAACTCAAATTACCTCAATTAACGTTCACCTCTCCGATGACTCAAACAAAAAGTGAAGAAACTTAGGTCTAGCAGTACCCATGGTGAAGGTAACAGTCTAATCTGCCTCTCCAAACACTTTCAAAGAAGGCGTCTCTTCACACCTCTTCCCACAGATGGTGCTATGCTGAGTTTCTCCACTACATTTTCCTCAATGGTCCAGAGAGTGGATCCCTCCAAAGCACAATTCTAGCCCTTGCATGCCCAATTAGCTTCACCAATTTATCATGAATTTTTTCCAAACTCTAGCCTATTCGTGCACAGATCTAAAAAAATGGTTCACAAGGCTTCTGAGCCATAACCCTCTCCACACAAGTCACGTTCTGCTGCCTTCTCAATGTCCTAGGGCTTCAAGTCCCAAAGGGAACTAAATAGCACTGCCTGGAGCATCTTTCTCCTCCTTCCAGCTATGACAGGACTCCCTTTTCAGTGCATAGTTCTGTGGTAGCTTTCATACTAGATCATGCAGACACAACTTGTTTGGATAGCTGAACCCTTGAACTGTCAGACGAAACTGGAACACAGTCATACTGTGCTCTATGCAAAAGTGGAGTCTGCTTGAAAAAAAAATTTGACTTCTGCTAGAAATAGCCTAAGTTAGTTTCATAGCTTACAGAAATTCAAAACTTGCTTGATGACCCTAGGTAAACCTGACCAGCATAAAATATTTGAACCAATTATAAAAAAGTGGATTTGTGAAATCTAAAATTTGAGAGCAAATGGTGGATTACAATTTGCCACATACCAGATATTAGCAGAACAATAAATGCTAGAATAGTCCTGTACAGTCAATAAATTGGGTTAAAAAAGAAAAAAAATCAAGATCAAGCTTCTTTGCATCTTGGAGCAACAGGTTTCTTTTCAGACAAAAAACCCATTTTGAAGTGTGGCCAGATAGCATGGTTTGTCTTCAGATTTTAGTATTCAAATGTTATACATGAGATACACTTGGTCAAAGAAATAAGAATAATGAAATTAGCCACGAAAGATTACAGTTCAATTGGTTGATAGGGTAATAAATAGAAGATCGATTGACTATATTATGCAAAGATAACTTAATAAAACACATTCCTCAGAGGATTAAGGATCAATTCAGAGGTAGTTTGAAATGATCAATTGTTAAAATGGATTCCAGAAAAGATAACATCTTATTGAAGAGATGCACCTTTACTCCTTTTTGCATACTATGTTCCTTAAAGTTGAGAGAAAGTGGAGTTGACATTGAGCCCAATGACCCTTCTTCAGAACATTCTGAAGGAGCATCACTTGACCCAAAACATTAACTCTGCTTTCTCCCTACAGACACTGTCTGTAAGTCGCTCCAGTAATTTCTATTGTTGTTTCTGATCTTCAGCATCTGCAGTTCTTTGGTTCACTTTCCTTAAAGTGTTCTTTGGAGGCCTTAAAAGACAGAACAAGGCAGAAAGCCACTCTGTAGAATTAGACAGAAGCTGATTCCATGTGCAGCATCATTAAGTGCCTTGTTTCCCCTTCTGTGAACAGAAGGAATTTGACTTAACTGTTTAATGTTAACATAGCAGCTCATTGAGAATGCTTTGATTTATGATAATGTTAGGTATGCATTTCCCTCTCCTCCCAAAACAGACTGTTACACCAAGATGAGTACTTCTTTCCCATATGATCACTGTGTCCATCAGATTTTCCTGTTCACTGTATTCTCAGCATTCAAGAGACCACTCACTTTTTGTACCATAATTGGAAAGAAAGTAAGTTGGACTGCTGTACCGCTAAAAGCATCAAGAAAGTTTTTTAAATTTGAAGATCAAGTGGTATTATGTTATGTGTACTTTAGGTGCACATGTTACATTTTGGAGCAAGTAGCTATTTTTTGTGACAGCTTGATACCAAGAGTCTTTGAGTTGAGGAAATATTGCATGACAACAGCCTTAGATCTGGTCCAGCTACAAATTATCAGAGACCTGAGATGTGTACTCACACATCTAAAAGACTACTAACAAGAAACATCTGCCACCGCCTGAGTCAAAAAGCCAAAACATGACAAAGTAACAGAGCAGACCTGGGCCTACCTGATCACCTATTGAATCAAACATCTGCTCTGTGTCACCATCTTGAAACAAGCCAAGAGAACTGAGGAACAAAAAACTCATCCCACGTTGTAGTCTGGATTCTAACTACAGAATTTGTTCTCCAAGTCACCCATCATAAATATTTTCCCACCTGTAACCAGAGTTCCTTCTAATTTTCCGATTGGTTTTGTGGACAACTGAAGCCAGTGCCCGGCTTCTGGACTGGAGATCAATGCCATGAGCGGTGTGCCATGACAGGATGGCCATGTGTGGAATAGTCAAGTGGCTGCTCACACGCAAGTAGTCTGGAGAGAACATTGTTCAGAACACTTGTGTCAAACTCTGCTTTGGTCTGTTTTATTTGTGAATGTGAGCCTATATTTAGGGTTTTACAAAAGGTATTAACTTAATTTGTACATAATGAATAAACCATTTCCTGTTGGCCATTGGTTAAAGAGTTTATAATAAACAGTTACTTTACTGTTAATCGTAAAACCCAGTGTAAATTTGGTCCCAAGCAGCAGTCAGGCAGATAAATTAACCATCTTCATAGTTTAATTGGATTGTTACAAATTTGGAACAGTTTGTGAAAAAGTGGGGTTCTATTATCAATGCACTCTTCCCAATTGAACTGTAACAAGGACAAGTTTTCTTTTTGTCTCCTTTCACTGGATTGCTATGTTAACCCAAGCCTCACCAAGCCATCATTCAGTAGCTTTTGGAACCAAAATAATTCCCTTCCCAATTAACTATTAAGCAATCAAGCATCGACTAACTGCACAGCGAAGTTACCAAGAAAGTGACTAAGTTTTTCAACAACTAACACGTTCTGCTCAACTTCCTTTGGAGGGGTTGGTAATAATTAAAATTTGGACTTTTACAACAGAGAAAAAGAAACATTTTCCAAAAGGTTTTAGCTTAACAAAAATCATAAACACGGGTTACAAGCCATACATCTCTACAGCATTAAAAGCAATGATACAATCTCTCTCAGAAGGAACCCTGAAGTAATCCTGCACATCTTTTGCAAACATGTGATGTGCTACAAATACCAATCACCATACTGCACCATAATAGGTTCACAGCATGCCACTGACCACAAATAATTTAAACCATAAGTAAATCTTCCACAATACAATCAGTATTAGAAGATACGTGCAAGGACTGGAGCATAAAACCACATCATGCAAGTGCGGGTCAGCTCAAGTGCTTCTGCTCTTTTAAAGGTTAAACATGGTGGTCACAAGTTTCCATTCAGACTGTTCAAAGCAAAGGTACAGGTCAACTAGCAGCTAGACTGGTTCAAACGATTTCATTTGCCCACGAGAGGTCTTTGAGAAGCCAGAATCAATTCCTAATAAATAGTGGAATCCTCTGTACAACCCAAGTTAGATTAGATTAGATTTCCTCCAGTCTGGCAACAGGCCCTTCAGCCCAACAAGTCCACTCCAACCCTCCGAAGAGCAACTCACCCAGACCCATTCCCCTACATTTACCCCTGACTAATGTGCCTAACACTTTGGGCAATTTAGCATGGCCAAGTCACCTGACCTGCACATGTTTGAACTGTGGGAGGAAACCAGAGAACCCAGAGGAAACCCATGCAGACATGGGGAGAATGTCAAAATTCCATGTTAAAACTCATGGACGGCACGGTGTCACAGTGGTTAGCACTGCTGCCTCAGCACTAGAGACCTGGGTTCAATTCTCTCAGGCGACTCTCCGTGTGGAGTTTGCACATTCTCCCAGTGTCTGCATGGGTTTCCTCCAGGTGCTCCGGTTTCCTCCCACAATCCAAAAACGTGCAGGTTGGGTGAATTGGCCACGCTAAATTGCCCTTGTAGGGGAATGGGTCTGGATGGGTTGCACTTCGGCGGGTCGGCGTGGACTTGTTGGGCCGAAGGGCCTGTTTCCACACTAAGTAATCTATCTATCCACATGGACAGTTGACTGAGGCAGGAATTGAACCCAGGTCCCTGGTGGTGTGAGGCAGCAGTGCTAACCACTGTGACACCATGCTGTCCAAATTATTTTAAGCAAATGAATGAAATCAACACAGTTGTGCTTATGTGTACAGAGGAAACTAAAATATGCAAAGCAAATCTGCACCACACCAAATATATCATAAATGATACAAAATCAAGTTACTGGAATAAGTCAGGTCTGGCAGCATCTGTGGAAAGAAAGCAGAGTTAACATATCGGATTCAACGATCTTTCTTCAGAACTGATAACAGGTAGGAATCAACTAGGAGAAAGTGAGGACTGCCGATGCTGGAGATCAGAGTCAAGAGTGTGATGCTGGAAAAGCACAACAGGTCAGACAGCATCCAAGGAGGAGAATCAACATTTCAGGCATACACCCTTCATCAGGTAGGAAAAGACCTGGGGTTTTGGGGGGAGGTGGGGCCTTAATGGGGGCACAGCCAATCCATTTTCACCTCCTTATGGTCCTCATTATCAGCTTGTTTCCCTCCCGACCATTATCTCTTTGTCTAGCTTTCCCTCAGAGCTGTCTCCATCTACAATTTACTCCTTTCCCATCCCAACTTCAACATATAAACATCTTTTCCTAGCCGCGATCCAGTTCTGAGGAAGAGTCAGTAGAGTGTAAATCTTAACTTTGTTTCTTTCTCCAACAGGTGCTGCCAGACATTCTGAGATCCTCCAGCAATTTATGATTCCAGCATCAGCAGTGCTACATATTTTTAAAAATCTTATTGTAGACACATTTTTCTCTGTCAAGAAACACAGTTAAATCCAAACCATTGAGGTTGCAAGCATTGTAGGCTTCATATCTGCAATCAGAGTAATTTGGCACAATAATTCTACAGCACTCGAAAATGGATCAACAGACATTTGCCACCACAGCTCAGTAATCCAAGTCCATGCTGGCTTTCTGCACAGCAATCCACTCAGTGCCCTCCAACTGCTCAAATTCCTTAGCTCAGCAGTCTACTTCAATCAAGTGCCCAGCCAATTTCACCCACCTCTCTTCTTCCCACTAATGCCCATCACCTACAAAGCACAAGTGTGATATAAGACACTGGCCTGATGGAAGCAGCACTCAATACGTTGAGCATCCTCCTGCATAAAGCTTGCCACACCATTCACCACTTTAAATGCTAGCTTTTCCAACCACCACACCAGCAGTACATCTATTAATGCATGGGAGTAATTCACCAAGATACCGAAGACAGCGTCTTCCAAATCTATGACTTACACCACCTATAAAGCCAAAGGCAGCAAATGCACACTCTGTTCTGAGCCCCGCCCCACTGACTTATAAACAAACCACTGGCTTTCTTCACTGTTGATGGATCAGAATCCTAGAAATCAATCCTCATTAACATGTGCGCTCACATACACACCAAAAACAGCAACAATTCAAGACAGTAGCTTACCTTCAACGGCAAGGGCAATCAGACATGGACAACAAAGGCTGGCCTTTAAGAGCAGCACAGCAGTTCAGTGGTTAGCACTGCTGCTTCATAGCACCAGGGACCCAGGTTCGATTCCTGCCTTGGGTGACTGTCTGTATGGAGTTTGCACATTCTCCCCGTGTCTGTGTGGGTTTCCTCCGGGTGTTCCAGTTTTCTCCCAATATCCAAAGGTGAATTGGCCATGCTAAATTGCCAATAGGGTTAGGTGCATTAGCCAGAGGGAAATAGGTCTGAGTGGGTTACTCTTCGAAAAGGTCAGTGTGGACTTGTCTCTCTCCCACTGCAACCCCCAGGTCATCTAATCTCCATCTCACTCTGACCTAATCACCTCCATCCCCACCCCCGTTCACCTATTGTACTCTACACTACTTTCTCCCCGCCCCCAACTTCCTTTATTTATCTCTCCACCCTGCAGGCACCCCTGCTTCTAATTCTTATGAAGGGCTTTTGCCCGAAACATCGATTTTCCTGCTCCTCAAATGCTGCCTAACGTGCTGTGCTTTTCCAGCACCACTCTAATCTAGACTCTGGTTTCCAGCATCTGCAGTCCTTGTTTTTATCTAGGACTCCGTGCTGTCAGGTTTTCCAGTGCAGTCATGCAATGCTACTAGCTATGAATGTATTTTCCCCTACTGCCCCTCATACAGACAATAAAAATTGCCAAGTGTTGGCAAACACAAATATCCGATCAAGCAGCTTTAAGGATCTACTGCAAAACACAATGCAAAAACAAAATGGTGCTATATTACTACAATATTTATAAAACAGTTTAAAGCCAACCTTCCAGGTGAAAAATAGCAAAGTGCAGCCCTGCCTATAGAGTGGTCATTGCACCATTTCAGAGAGCAGGGCAGTTTTGCATTGGCATCCCAGCCAAACTTTATGCCTCACATCCTTCAGGCCATCATTACATTGGTGCGTGGCAGATTAATATACATAATTTGGGTGCCATGTTTCCTATATTTCAAGAGTACTTTACCGAAAGTGCCCTGAAAGATACTATGAAAATACAAGTCTACTATTTTTCTAAGCAGGATTGACAATGCCATCCCTAATGCAGAACACTGGAGTCTGAGGAGGTTAGCTACCGCTGTGCAGACCAGAAATCAAATCCAAAGGCAAGTTTAGCAATAGAGGCAAGAGACCATATTGTTCATATTTTCACAAGATCAAAGTAAAAATATTCAAAAGAAATCCTCAAAGCAAATAAAAGCAACTTCACATCTCCTTAGTGCACCCTTGATTAGACGAACCTGTCCATGTATTGCAGTTCCAATTGGTTCATCACGGATCCGAGATTTTGGTTCAGCTGTGAAGGAAAGAAAAAAGGAATGAGTCCATCAGGATGGAGAACATCACATGGGGGATGATACAGCTAACAAGGAAGCAATGTTCCTTTGCCACAAGTGTCACTGGAATATGCAACTCTACACTACCTGCAGTGATTGACAGAAACAACTTGGATGAGTAAATAGGAAGTTAGATAAGCACAAGGGAGAAAGGCTTAGCTGGGGGAGAGATTAAGTCAGTAAAAATTACTCACGGCAGTTAGTTCAGGTGGCTGGTTTCCAATGCAGACAATAGCATGGTTGAATACCTGTACTGGTGGAGGTCACCATGAAGTTCCCACCTTGTTAATTGCTCCCCTTGCCTTTAGTGTGATTACTTTTAAGGTTAAACCAGTTGTCTCTCTCAAGTGAGACAGCAGCCCTGCGTCCTCTGGGACCATGCTGACTTTTACTATTACTGACATTGAGTGATGGAGCTTAATGCCTTATCTCTATGCCAGAAATGAACACCAAATTTAAACCAGTCCTCTAGAGGTGGTATTGAAGGGAAACAAGGACACACCAGCCACAGAATCTGAGCAATAGCAGGAGAGCATCACAGAATACCAGATTGTCTCTGCAGCAATGACCTTAACAGCTTAGGATCCACAATGGAAATTGTGTTCAAGAAAATTAAGTGTATTATTCCACACACTAAGGCCAGACAAGTCATCGAACAACTGTCAGTCACATTCAAACTGTCAAGTTTGTGCAATGGTAACACTATTTAATCAAACAAAATAAAGTAGTCAACTATTGGGATAATTTGCTTTTGTGTAACCATTTCGCTCATGCCAACCAACCAGACCAATCCTAAACAAAGTTTCTCCCAATAAACACATTTTGATAAAATCTAAAGCAATAACTAATTAAAAATACAATTCACATTCTTGTCTCCAATTTTAAGTTGATACTGCATAATCATTGCATGATTTCAATATTGCCAGACTCCAGAATAGATATGCTATATTAGAATTCATAGCATATGAAGGAGTCCATTCTATCCATGACACCTCTACGCTCTTTGAAAGTGCAACCCAACTCACCCCACTCCCCCACCATTCCCTTTAACCTTGCATGCTTTTGCTATCGCCTCAATTCTTATTACATGAAAGGCTGATCATACACAACTTTTCTATGAATCTCAAACTGTTCTTTCCCTTCAATCAGCACACTTGAAATTGACTGGCCACTACTTCATCTGCACCTAGTCCACCCTACTCTCGTGATGGCATTATTGAACAAAAATTACTGCTCTTGAAGACCCTTAGGGCAATTTTAAAATAACATCAAGACAAGAGGAGATATTGGTCAGATGAACAAAAACTTCAAAATGGAGAATCTGGTCAATGCAGTGTAAGGTGGGAATTCTTCAGCTCAGGGCCTTGGCACCTGAAGGCACAGCTGCCAATAGTGAAACAATTAAAATCAGGGATGCTCAAGAGCAGAGAATTACTGAGTGAAGGCTTCAGTGTGTCATGGGACTCATGGAGGGGAGAGTCAAGGAGGAATGACATGGAAGAATTTGAGAGCAAGCATGGGAATTTAAAACTTATTTTTATTATTTTGGGACCAGCAATACAGGATAAGGAATCAAGCCTTCATGTGCTGTAAAACACAGGCAGAGCTTTAGATCGCCAAGTTGACAGAACCTACGCTCTTCAAACATTAGAAATTAAAACATCAAGCCGACTAATCATCACATACCTTGCTCATTTCTTTATGAAACGTTTCCTCCAGACCAGCTATATTTTGGAATGTGTTCACATAAAAACCAACACGGCTGTGAAAAGCAAAGAAAGAGACACTCAACAAGAGCAAGGTGGTATGCAGTTAAGAACAGGACTAATATCACAGATCATTACAAAGTTTGATTGTTACAACAATTCAAGTGTTTGAATGCAATGACTTCTTAAAATAGTAATGGTTGGAAGTGGAGAAAGTTCAAATATACAAGTTAAAATGTCATAGAAAGTTTTGAATGTAGGTTTGCTCGCTGAGCTGAAAAGGTTCATTTCCAAACATTTCGTTACCTTACTTAGTAACATCTTCAGTGGATCTCGTGCAAAGCAATGCTGAAATTTCCTGCTTCCTATTTATATGTTTGAGTTTCTTTGGGTGATGTCATTTCCTGAGATGTTATTTCCTGTGATGTTCCTTTTCTCAGGGGGGTGGTAAATGGCATCTTTCTGTGTTTGTTGATAGAGTTCCAACTGGAATGCCATGCTTCCAGGAATTCTCGTGCATCTCTGTTTGGCTTGTCTTAGGATGCATGTATTGTCCCAGTCAAAGTGGTGTCCTTCCTCATCTGTACTGAGAGGATACTAGTGAGACGAGGTCATATCTTTTTGTGGCTAGTTGGTGTTCATGTAGCCTGGTGGCTAGTTTTCTGCCTGTTTGTCCAATGTAGTGTTTGCTACAGTCCTTGCACAGTATTTTATAAATGACGTTAGTTTTACTCATGGTCTATAGTTTCAAGTTCATTAGCTGCTGTTTTAGTGTGTTGGTGGGTTTGTGGGCTACCATGATGCCATGGGGTCTGAGTAGTCTGGCAGTCTTTTTTGAGAGATCTTTGAAGGAGGGGAGTGTGGCTAGGGTTTCTGGACGTGTTTTGTCTGCTTGTTTGGGATTGTTGCTGAGAAATCAGCAGACTGTGTTCATTGGGTACCCATTCTTTTGAATACATGGTAGAGGTGATTTTCCTCTGTTCTGTGTAGTTCCTGTGCAGCAGTGTGTGTGTTGGATCGTTGAAATAACGTTCTGATGCAGCTTCGTTTGTGGGTGTTGGGATGATTGCTTCTGTAGTTCAATATTTGGTCTGTAGGTGGTGTTTTTCTGTAGACATTGGTTTGAAGTTCCCCATTGGTTGTTCGCTCTACTGTGACATCGAGGAATGGCAGTTTGTTGTTGTTTTCCTCCTCTTTAGTGAATTTTACACCATTAAGGGTATTATTGATGGTCTTGAAGGTTTCCGCTAACTTGTTTCATTTAGTGATGACAAAAGGTGTCATCCATGTAGCGGACCCAGAGTTTGGGATGGATGGTTGGCAGAGCTGTTTGCTCAAGTCTCTGCATTACTGCCTCCGCTAAGAACCCTGATACCGGAGATCCCCTGGGTGTTCCATAGTTTGTCTAAGTTTTGTTGTTGAAGGTGAAGTGGGTGGTAAGGCATAGGTCCACGAGCTTGATGATATTCTCCTTGTTGATCAAGTTAATGGTGTTTGGTGTGTGTGTCTTTGGGTCTTCTAATAGTGTAGTCAGTGTTTCCTTGGTCAGGTTAATGGCGGTTGACGTAAACAGGGATGTTACGTCAAAGGAGACCATTATTTCGTCCTCTTCTATTTTAGTGTCTTTGATGGTCTTCTGATCTGTTATTTCTGGGTGTTAGAATACAAGTTTCACATTTATTCAAAACTGTGTCACTGCTGCAACATTACACAATTGTTTGTTCAAAATCTTGAAGCTGGCTCTGTTAGATGAAACTGGAACTTTATCAACAAACACATGGAGTTAGACCCCATCTACCACTCCCCGGAGAAAAAAAACAGAAAGTAATGTCACAGGAAATGACATCACCAGCCCAAAGAAACCCAGACATACAAATAGAAAGCAGGAATCATCAGCAGTGCTTCACCTGGAGACCCACTGAAGATGCTACCTAGTAGCATTTCCAGAGAAACCATCTGGAAATTAACCTTCTAGCGCAGTGAGCAAACCTACATCCAGAACCTCAACCTGAGCTACAAATCTCCTCAAACCTTGCTAATTCAAAGCAGTGGTTAGACCCCACCTGGAGAATTGTAAACAGTTCTGGCTCCACATATTAGGATGGATATACTAGCCTTCAAGGAAGTGAAGCATAAATCTATAAAATACCTGACCACCATGAGTTAAGTTACAAGGGGAGAAGCAATCCCACAAACTTGTATTCCCTGGAGTTCAAATGGTTGATTATAGTCTGATGCAAACATTATGGCAATAATTAAGTTTCAGCCAAATATTCTATTTCTACTTATCAGGGAACAGAGTTAGGGACTAATACTGGATGAGCCTGGTCTTTCAGGAGTGAAGCTAGGAAATATGCCTTCATGTAAGATTAGTTAGAGCTTGGGATTCTGTTTACACAACTCAAAAGCAGCTCAGCCAGCTGTTAATTTTAAACCAGACTGCTAGATTCTTGGCAACTAGTTAAGGACAAACCAAACAAATCGTAGGGCTATGTCAAGTACAGTTACACTAAACTGACAGAATAGGCATGAGGTATTAATGGCCTACTCCTGTACCTTTGCTTTAAGAATGAAGCAGAATGTATAAATTTAACCAACAATCTCAGTAAATGTAGGTATAGACACGAGGATATAAAAGTGCCTGAGGTGGAACATTCAAGGTTGGAACAAACAAGTTTGTATGACAAAAACAGGTGAAGGCAAGTAGTGAGGATGATAGGCTGCAGAATATAAAAAGGTTAAGTAAATGCTTAAGTGACACTTCAAGCACTCATCCAAGTACTTTTTAAAAACTTGAGGTTACTCAAATCAAATAGCCTCTCTGTGCATCCAGACCCTGGCTACCCTTTTGGGTGAAGAGTTTTTTTCCCTCAACTACCCTCTAAATCTCCTACCTTTCACCTCAACAGTGTGCCTCCTTGTAATTGATACTTCAATTAAATGGAACAGCTACTTTCTATCCAAGCTGTCTATATCCTTCAATCTTATACACCTTTCTCAGCTCCTCCGTCAACCTTCTCTGCTCCAGGGGTGGGGGGGGGTGGAGGGGAGTTCTTGTGGGGTCACGGTACTGTTCCTACCTCAAGCCAGGAGGTAGGGGTTTAAATCCCACCTACTCCAGAGGTGTTTGATATCACTGGCAGGTGGATTTAAAAAAAGTATACCACCTTTGAAATGAGATTGTGGGTCATCCTCTGCATTGGGTTCCATACTTTGGCTAACAAAAATCTGCCAGTTTGCCAGATGACAATGGCTAATTTGTTGCAGATCTCTGACAGAAAAAGCCTTCTGATCTCGATGGAGGTTTGCTACAAGAAAGGTTCATTTTCAGCTATATCCAGAACCTCAATCTCAGGTACAAATCTTCTCAAAACTCACTAGCCTTCTGATCTATTCAGAGTTTAGATCAGTGGTGTGCTGGAAAAGCACAGCAGGTCAGGCAGCAACCGAGGAGCAGGAAAATCACGAATAGAGACAGGAAGCCTCCAGAGTGGAGGGATAAATTGGACGTAGGGGGTGACGCTGGGGAGAAGATAACAGAGTACAATAGGTGCATGGGGGTGGGGATGGAGGTGATAGGTCAGAGGTGAGGTTGGTGCAGATAGGTGAGAAGGGATCTGAAACCAGCTTTGACAAAGAGTCAGTTAGACTCGAAACGTCAGCCCTTTTCTCTCCTAACAGATGCTACCAGGCCTGCTGAGATTTTCCAGCATTTTCTCTTTTGGAGGTGGTAACAGAGATTGGCAGGTAGGACAGGTCATGAGGACAGTGCTGAGCTGGAAGGTTGGAACTGAGGTAAGGTGGGAGGAGGGGAAGTGAGGAAACTGGTGAAGTCTATATTGATGCCCTGGCGTCGAAGTGTTCTGAGGTGGAAGATGGGGCGTTCTTCCTCCGGGCATCAGGTGGTGAGGGAGCGGTGGTGGAGGCAGCCCAGGACCTGCATGTCCTCAGCAGAGTGGGAGTGGGGAGTTGAAATGTTGGGCCACAGAGCAGTGGGGTTGACTGGTGCGTGTCCCAGAGATGTTCCCTAAAGCGCTCTGCGAGGAGGCATCCACTCTCCCCAATGTAGAGGAGACCACATCAGGAGCAATGGATACAATGAATGATATTGGTGGATCAACATATCATATAGACAGATAAAATGCTTCAGTGTTTCATTCTGTCAGGTTGTCCAATCTTACAGGTAAGTGTGAGAGTAACCAGACGATACAAAACTGATGATAGCTTGGAAAAGTGGTTGGTTATGCAGAAAATAGGGTGCAGGGAAGGGATAAAGAGCCAACAATAAGTGGAGACAGAGCCCAAAAACAGAAAAGAACAGCTAGGCGATGGAACGGATAACCTTAGTCCAGGTGAATGAATTGCTGTTAATGCAAACTATTAAAGGCTAAGAATGGGTAGTCTGGAACAGCAGGCACGTGATAACAGGGCCTGGTGCATGGGGGTGGTGGTAAGGGCATAGGGAGAAGGTGCCTCAAGCCCTCAAATACTTTAACTTGAAAGAGTCGAAAAGGCTGTAACATTACTCAAGTGAGAAATGAGGTGCAGTTTTTCCAGCTTACATTTTAACTAGTAGTTGCAATGTTGTAAATTTGGAACAAAAAAAAGGAAAAAAAGTGAGAGATGAACAGAAGATCACAAGACACAAGTAGTCAAATGACAAATTTTGTGGTGCAAGGCCAAAATGAATTGGCAATGGGACAAGGAACGGAACAAATAGATGAACCTAGAGGTTTACCAGCAGAAAGATGAACAGTTCCCAGCCAAAAGTAAAAACAAGATTAAAAACAAAGCAAAGCTTGCAAAGCAAAAGGAAAATAAGGGGACAGACATTGGGCCTGAAATTGTTCCGTCCAGAAGCAGATAATTTAAAACGTTCCTCAAAATTATATTGTGCTTTATCAGAATACCACGGGGAGATCAAGGACAGAGGTCAGATTGAAACAAGTTGGAGAATTAAAATGACAGCAAATTTACGGTCACACTTGGGACCGTAGCAAAACTGCTACATAAAGTGGTCACTCAATTCTCAATTGTTGCCCACTGCACGTCAATCCACGTCATAAGCAGTGATTTTATTGACCTGTAAGGAATCTATATCACTCTACCACGTGAAAGGAGTGCTACGAACCATGGTCATTCACGGAGGGTTAAGGAAAGGGTAGTTGTTGCATATCCTGCACTTGGCCAGAAAAGCACTATGGGAAGGGGCTGACCAGGTTATAGCAGAAGGAATGTCTCTTTCAGAATCTCAAAAGCAGGGAGGAAAGCATGGCCTTTCCCACCATGTCATTCTTACTTTCAGAAGTTTGTTCTAATGCTACTCACACCTCCTCTAGAGAGATCTTTGATTACTCATTGTGCTATTAAACTTCAACATTACCTTTCTGCCACTTACTCTAAATCTCTCCTGTCATCCACTCTCAAACTTACTCACCTGCCTGAACCCCCCCACTCGTACATTGAAAATCTAACAGTTGCAACTTTTCACTTCTGAAGAGGAGCCAATCATTGACCTGAAAAGCCAACTTGCTTTCTCTTAGCACAAACACCAACTGAATTTTCCAACATTATTCTTACACACTCAGGCTAGATGTTACCTGAACTGCAAGTCACTGAGCTTTGAAAAAAAAAACAGGGCCAGCATGTCAAAATGTTCTTGTAATAAAAGACAAAATGTATAGAATTTTTATATCAGAGCTTTGGCCATTCACAAGTGAAATCAACTTCAGTTATTTCTCAGTACAATAGGAAAAGCATTCAAAGAACAAACTGACCACTTACCTGTTCCATAGTGATGGCAATTCTTCCTGCAAGTCAATATTAATTTCCTCAAACACTTTCTGGGCTTTTAAAAATTCTTCTTCTGCCTTGAAACACCAAAAACATTCCAAATAAGCAAAAGGCATTTTAACAATCACGATAGACCAAACACCCAAGTAAAAACATGAGCTAATTTAAAGGTTGAATTTCAATTGCCAGATTTAAAGGTTACTCATGGAAGACACTACACAGGGTAGCAGTTGGCATCAGTTAAGATTCCAGAAATTCAAACTACACACCCAACTTGTACCTCCCTTGACAACCAAATGCTCTCTCCAACCCCCCTTTTTTGTTCTGTCAGTGTGGAGTTGATCAGCGGTTCCAAATGCATCACCGTCAATCCTGTCACAGGCAACATCCCCATTCACATTGCTTTCCCAGGTCAATGAGGAACAAGGGCAACAAAAATATTCACTGCTGGTTTTGGGCGAGGCAGGTCAATGAAATTTAAAGCATTCAATTTGTGCACTGACTCCATGCTGAATACATGAATTAGATCTGCTTTTTTACAAAGGTCTCCACCATCTATAGGGGAAAGTATTCCAAATACTTCCGTCACAAATGAGAGATCCCTACCTCTAGATTCACAGGAGGAAATTACAGGGTGCATATTGAGGGGTCTGTCCTTTCTATCTTATGCTTCAATCAAGCAGCCTCTTATTTTTCTAAGCTCTAGCAGATAGAAGTCTGTCTAACCTAATCTCAAATAACCTATCTACTAAGCTATCCCTAAATTGTATCCAATATATTTCATCCTTCCTTAAGCAAGCCAATAATGTACACAGTATGTCAAATGTGGTCACGCTGAAGGCCTGTACAACTGAAGCTCAACCTTCCTAATTTTAAGAGTCAAAACCAGTTTTATAATCACACTCAGCTTCCTGTGACTAAGCCAATTTTGGCACCAATTTACCAAACTACCTTGGATTCAATTTGCTTACTTTCCTGGTTTATTCCTACCACCCCTTTGAATAATAGTCCAACCTTAGCTATCCTCTAGGCCTCTGGCACCTCTCCTAGAGCCAGAGAGGATTTGAAAAATTAATATCAGGGACCCTATAATCTCCTCCTTTGTCTTTCACACTCGCCTGGGAAACATCTCATCTGTGCCTAGGGATTTATCTAACTAAGCCCATTAAAGTTACTAATAAAAACCATGAATACTTTTCCTCAATGTTGATTTGTTCAAAGATTTCACACAGTCCCCCTCCCTGACTTCTGTATCCATGTCATTTTTCTCTATCAAAGTACTAATTTAAAATCTCTCCGTTCTTCCAGCTCCACGTACAATTTTCCACATCGGTCCCTCATGGACCCTCTTCTTCCCATGGTTATTCCCTTGCCAACAATACATTTCTGAAATACCTTGAAGTTTTTCATGCCCCTCTGCTTTTCCAGTATTTTTGTTTAATTAACCCCTAGAGTAACTAGGAAAAAGGTAAGGACCATTCAAGGACAATAGACAATAGGTGCTGGAGTAAGCCATTCTACCCTTCGAGCCTGCACCACCATTCAATATGATCATGGCTGATCATCCTTAATCAGTACCCTGTTCCTGCCTTATCTCCATAACGCTTGATTCCACAATCTTTGAGAGCTCTATCTAACTCTCCTGGGAGGCCTCCACTGCCCTCTGGGGCAGAGCATTCCACACAGCCACCACTCTCTGGGTGAAGAAGTTTCTCCTCAGCTCTGTCCTAAATGGTCTACCCCGTATTTTTAAGCTGTGTCCTCTGGAAGGAAGGAATTGTGTATTTGGAATGCTTCATATCAGTATTCAACAAAAAGAATTACATTGACGGTGGTAAGATAGTCTAAGGCATGTCGATATTAAATAGGTGATGTAGATAGGTCCACAAGGCCTGATGGAATCTATTCCAGGAAACTGAGGAAAGCAAGGGAGGAGACCACTGAGGCATTGATAGAGATCTTTGGATCATCTTGAACTACAGGCAAAGTCCCAGAAGACTGGAAAATAACCAGTGTTGTTTCTTTAAAAGGCAGAGATAACAGGAAACTAGTGTCAATAGCTCTCTGATTGTGGCATCATTAATGGATAAGATGATAAAGGCAACATACAGTACGCTTCCCTCAAAATTGGTCAGGGAATCAAGTATAAAGTTGGCAAGTCATGTTGCAGGTATACAAAACATTAGTTAGGCCACATTTGGAGAACTGCGTGCAATTCTGGTCACCATGCCATCCCTCTAGGCCTGCATAACCCCGTATCACACTGCCTAATGATCCCGAACTAGCCCTCAGCTTTCAGCTGGTCAGGGTTACACCAGCACAGCTGGGGTCTGCACCAGAGACCAAAGGGAGTCCTGATCTCAACTCATGTTTGTCAAGAAGAATTGTCACACTGATGAGCATTCTTTACATTGCCGTGTAATAGTCTGTAATCTGGTTACACCCAAGGTACATCCATCTTTGGAGAGTGCGCAGCAGCAGCTCAGCAGGATGTTGCCTAGATTGGAGTGCATTAGCTGCAAGGTGTTGGAAATGTTTTCGCTAGAGCAAAGGTTGAGGGGTGATCAGATAGAAATATAAAAATTATGAGGGGCACAGAGTGGATAGTTGTGGAATGTGTTTCACGGGGTGGAAACGTCAAATATGAGGGGCCATAAGCTTAAGGTGAGAAGAAATGTAAAGATGTTAGAGACAAAGTTTTTCTTTAAAAACAGAGGGTGGTAGGTGTCTTTGACATCCTATCATGCATTCTCAATAATGTGATTGCCCCATTTCCTTTTGAAGTGCTCAATTGAGGAGCCAGTGATGTCATCATTGCGTATTGCAATAGGTGATGAAACAACATTGTAACAACATCTCTTATACCCCTCCCTATCTCACCTGAAGTTTCTATACCCTACAATAACTCTTCCTTTTGCAGGAACATCCAAGACTTTCTACATACTGGAGACAATACAACAAAACTAAATTCTTTGCTATACCCTTTCAAAACTTCTCCATTTGACTTCAAATTAGGGCCAATTCCATACTCAACAATTTCAACCCATCTCTCCATGCTGCATTTTATTTGGCATTGGTTACCCACTCAACCTGTCTATAAATAGTTCACAATCATACACATTTGACAATTGCAAGTTCATAGATTCCAGCTTCACTCAAAGAAAACACAGCCCTATACAGACACACAGACTTTTCAAACAGGAACATCGGTTTGTGTATTTAACCCACTGTTTCCAATTTATGGAGGGTGTTTCCAACCTCACTCCAAATTCTAGTTCCAAGGAATTGATTCCATCCTTTGCCCAAAAAGAAAATGGCACCAGACACTTTGGAAACTGAGCTGTCACATTTGACCCATAGATAACTTCTAACCTCATTCACTAATCAAGCTCACCTCAATTTCTGTCTCACATCAAACTTTGCCATTCACCGTTCAGGCCTTCAATATTTCTAGATTCAAACCTTCCATCCACCCTTAATTCCCATATTTCTCCCACACCCATACCCTTGAACATATCTAAAATTCTGCTGCCTGTGGCTTATCATCCAACTGTCAGTCAGCCTAACTAGCTCAAAGTCAAGTAATATATCATTTGAAAATGGTCACCTGATCCCTGTATGGTCTCACTCCTTCCCATCTTTGCTTTTCCTTCTAAGCCCACAACCCTCCAAAATATCTGCTCTCCTCTAATTCTGGCCACTTATGTATTCTCAAATTTTAATCACTTCACCTTTTGCAACCTTACCTAGACTTTCCACACACTGGTTTATCCTCACCTTTCTGTAAAGAGTCTTTCCACGTTTAAAATCCTCTTGAAAACGGATCTTTTTAACCAAACATTGTCATCTTACCCAATATCATCTTGTTCAACTCAGTGCAAACTTCTGTTTCATAAATGTTCCTGGGGGTGGGGCGCTTTGGTACTTTTCATTACAATACACAAATTGTCCCTCAAAATTAGTTGTTCAAGGTCACAGCAATTGAGCATACTTCCAGCAGTAGGAACAACACTCAGTGAAACCTAGACCCTCATCACTCAAATAACACTACATTTTACTAATAAGTTGTATTTTTAAAACAAACTCAATTGGAAAGGCTGACTAGACCAGGCCTCCTCTTTAGAAAAAATGTAAACACAGCTAATAGAACTCAAAACTGCAAATGGGTTTCATAGTACAGATGGAATAGAAATGTTTCCTGTAATGATTGTAATGAGGTCAGCCAGGTGGAGCTGAGAAAAGGGCTCCATGATTGGGCGAGATTAACAGCCCCAATCAGGGAGCCCTGGCTTACAGAAAACATCAGGAGTTTGAGGTTCTGTGCACTCAACTGACTTGGAGGAACCCATGACCACATGTGTGAAGGGTGACTTAGTGAGGGGATACCTGCGTCTAGAGAGTTATGTCAGTGGCAAACAGAGACAAAAAACAAGCTCCTGAAGAAGTTCACTTGTCTATGAGCTGGGGGACTTATTCAATTGTGAAGACTGAGCCCAGCATATGGAAAGAAAGCTTTTTTTTTTCTGATCAACTGACACTGGTGTAGACGAAGTGCAAAAAGAATAATTCTCCTGGCCGCTTGTGGACTTGCAGTTTTCAGTTATTAGAAGTCTAACTTTCTCTGAGCACTAAGATACTAAAACCTTATAAGATTTAGTTAAAGGAGTATTACGACTCAGGGGCTCCTCTAATTCTGAGATGCTATCAGTTTTACTTGACATTTCAAGAACCAGGGGAATCAGTATCAGGATTTTCGGCAAGGTTAAGACGATTGGCAGAGGCATGTATGTGACTTTGGTTTAACACCTGAATGAGATGCAGAGCCACCATTTGGTATGTGAGATCAATGATGTAACCATGCAAAAGTGTCTACCAGCTGAAGCCCAACTGGCCTTCAAATAGGCACAATTGATTCTGTATTAGAAAATACAGCAAATGGAGCATGAGTTGCAGGGTATGTCGATGGAAGTTGACACCTTTGCCAGGCTGAAAGGGCTTGCGGTACACCGCTTGGGTGAAAGCATGTGCGTAGCCTCACTCGGATGTATCTTGAACAGAGGGACTCTAGATCAGCCCACAGCAGAATTCCCCAAAAAATTCAAGCCTTGGCCGTGTGGTTAATATTTTCTTCAGAGTCTGGGCCAACAAGCCATTGGAGCCACGCTGAAGATGTTCCACTGAGTAGAATGCTGACTCTCTGATGTTTTATACCTCAAAGAGCTCATCTGTTTGGAGGACATAATTAAAAACAGGAGACAAAATAGGAGAACAACTGCAATGGAGAAAATCCTCCAATTCTCAGCAGACATCAAAGCAAGACACACATTTTTGTTCTGGTTCTGTTCGCCGAGCTGGGAATGTGTTGCAGACGTTTCGTCCCCTGTCTAGGTGACATCCTCAGTGCTTGGGAGCCTCCTGTGAAGCGCTTCTGGGATCTTTCCTCCAGCATTTATAGTGGCTTGAATCTGTTGTTGGCAGTTGTCAGTTCCAGCTGTCCGTTACAGTGGCTGGTATATTGGGTCCAGATCGATGTGCTTATTGATTGAATCTGTGGACTAGTGCCATGCCTCTAGGAATTCCCTGGCTGTTCTCTGTTTGGCTTGTCCTATAATAGTAGTGTTGTCCAAGTCATACTCATGTTGCTTGTCATCGGAGTGTGTGGCTACTAAGGATAGCTGGTCATGTCGTTTCGTGGCTAGTTGGTGTTCATGGATGCGGATCATTAGCGGTCTTTCTGTTTGTCCTATGTAGTGTTGTGTGCAGTCCTTGCATGGGATTTTGTACACTACATTGGTTTTGCTCATGCTGGGTATCGGGTCCTTCGTTCTGGTGAGTTGTTGTCGGAGAGTGGCTGTTGGTTTGTGTGCTGTAATGAGTCCTAGTGGTTGCACTAGTCTGGCTGTCAGTTCGGAAATGCTGTTAATGTATGGTAGTGTGGCTAGTCCTTTGGGTTGTGGCATGTCCTCGTTCCGTTGTCTTTCCCTTAGGCATCTGTTGATTAAATTGCGCGGGTATCCGTTTTTGGAGAATACATTGTAGAGGTGTTCTTCTTCCTCTTCTCACAAACTTTGAACACCTACGGGTGAGAGACGCTAAGACAAGCTAGGAAATGGGAATCCTATGCCAACCGCCTAAGCGCCACATATGAACAACTCCGGTTCCTGCATGAATGCCCAAAGAATTGAATCCTTCCACCATGTGTCAGATACAGACCGCCAGTCAACAATCCACAAGCCAGGGACACAGCCAGACAGAACGGATTCAGGATGATCCAGGTAATGATTACAGACGCTCACAACAGACTTCACAAATACAGACAAGAAATTGCGCGCCAAAATTGTTAATTTCAAAAATCACCAATCAGGAATGGACCCGAACCATAGAACAGGCCATCACCATAGGACAGAACAGGACCACACACCACAAAAAAATGGCACTAAAAGAAAAAATGGCCAAACTAACACACAACAGAGGATACCACAACACACACCTGGGTTAGAAACCTCTCCCACAGACAGCTCACAGACACGGAAAGAGCAATACTGGCCAAGGGACTCAACTACAACCACAGGGACGCCAAGACAGCAGACTTCCTAGCAGCACTAGAATGCACACTCAGGAACAATGGACTGACAGAAGAGACACAACAAACAGTGAGACAAAGTATCGTACCTCTGATAACAAGGAAAAGACAAACACATAACCTCAACACCAAGGAGAGGGAAGCACTAAAACACTAAAATCACTAAGAAACGATAGGAACAATCATACTACCAGCAGACAAAGGAAGAATGACGGTCATCCTGGACAAAGCAGAGTACATCCAAAAAGCCCAACTACTTGCAGATACCAACACCTACCAAAAGAGGGAGTTTGACCCCACCCACAGCTCACCAATAGGATAAACAACACACTGAGGAACCTACAAAAAAAGACAGACAGATAACCAGGTTTGACCTACAAAGAATGAAACCTGAAAGCAACAACACCCCCAGATTCTATGGACTACCTAAAGTGCACAAACCAGACATCCCACTCAGACCCATATTATCACTACCAGGGACACCATCACACAAACTGGCTAAAGAACTACAGCAGAAACTGAAACACCTGATCAGCGGATCCAGACACTCTATACAGTCAACACAGGAATTCTTGGACATCATCAGAAATATACACATAGACAAGGAAGAAACCATGGTCTCATTCGATGTAACAGCACTGTTCACCTCTATCGACAAAACACTAGCCAGAGAAACAATAGCCAACTGCTGGACATACAGAACAGACAACAGGACATTGAACCTATCAACAAAGACTGTATACTCAAACTACTGGACCTGTGCCTCACAACACACTTCACATTCATCAACCAAATATATGAACAAATCAACGGCACACCCATGGGCTCACCCATCTCTGGACTCACAGCAGAATCAGTAATGCAAAGATTAGAACAAACAGTCTTACCGCAAATTCAACCCAAACTCTGGGTCAGATATGTGGCTGACACCTTTGTAATCATTAAAAACACAGAAATAGAGAACACACACCGGATCATCAACGCCACACTCACAGGAATCCGATTCACTAGAGAGGAAGAAAAGGACAACCAACTCCCATTCCTAGACGTGATGGTACAGAGAACACCGAACGGAGAATTCACCACAAAGGTATACAGGAAAACCACACACACAGACCAAGTCCTGAACTATGAAAGCAACCACCCCAACACACAAAAGTTGCATCAAGACACTATTCAAAAGAGCCACAACACTGCAGTACACCAGAACTGCAAAAAGAGGAAGAAGAACACACCTATACAATGTATGCTCCAAAAACGGATACCCCCTCAATTTCATCAACAGTTGCCTAAGGGAAAGACAACAGAATGCGGACATGCCGCAACCCAAAAAGACTAGCCACACCACCATACATCAAGAGCATTTCCGAACTGACAGCCAGACTACTGCGACCACTAGGACTCATTACAGCACACAAACTAACAGCCACTCTCAGACAACAACTCACCAGGATGAAGGACCCGATACCCAGCATGAGCAAAACCAATGTAGTGTACAAAGTCCCATGCAAGGACTGCACAAAACACTGCATAGGACAAACAGGAAGACCGCTAACGATCCGCATCCATGAACACCAACTAGCCACGAAACAACACGACCAGTTATCCTTAGTAGCCACACACTCCGATGACAAGCAACATGAGTATGACTGGAACAACACTACTATTATAGGACAAGCCAAACAGAGAACAGCCAGGGAATTCCTACAGGCATGGCACTCATCCACAGATTCAAATAAGCACATCGATCTGGACCCAATATACCGGCCACTGCAACGGACAGCTGGAACTGACAACCGGAAGCGACAGATTCAACCACTACAAATGCTGGAGGAAAGATCACAGAAGCGCTTCACAGGAGGCTCCCAAGCACTGAGGATGTCACCTAGACAGGGGACGAAACGTCTGCAACACAAATTCCCAGCTCGGTGAACAGAACCACAACAACAAGCACCCGAGCTACAAATCTTCTCACAAACTTTGAAGATACACATTTATTTTGTGGGCTCTTGATATGCACAAACAGGTTGCCATATGGAGCAGATGGTGGCAAAGTGGTAAAGTCACAGGTTTAGTAATCTAGAACCCAGGCTAATGGTGTGCGAACATGGATTTTAATCCCACCATGAAAAATGGTGAAATCTGAATTTAATAAATTGGCTGATGCAAGCGTGATCACATTCTGTTGAAATCATAACATGTCTGGTTCACAGAGCCTTGGAGAAGAAAATCTACCATCCTGAACTGGTCTGGCCTAGACACAGACTCCACATTCCACAATAATGTGGCTGGCTCGCTAGATAATGTGGGATAGGCAACAAATGCTAATCTAATCAGAAACACCCACACCCCCCAGATGACGAAAAAAATTCCTCCTCTTTCTCCTCCTTTCATAAAAGCAGAGCATTTAAAAAAGGCTTCCACTTGCTGTGAAGTGATTTGGCATTTCCTGAAAGAATGAATTCTTGGCATCAAGACACAGTTAAGTAACAGCGCAATGTGCTTCCATTCTGTAGCCATGGAAACCTAAAGATACACCAAAACAGGAAGGAATGAAAGTAATGACTCACTTATATGGCACATTTTACAAACCTGATGACACAACATGCCTTAAAGCTAAAGTGGCTTTACAGATGTACAATACTGTTGGATTGAGAGAAAAGCATGGCAGCTGACATGCAGACAGTAAACTCCCACATGGGAGAGAATAATTAGCAAATAACCCTTATTAGTTGATTGAAGTTAAACCCTAACCAGGGAAAATTCAAAAGCTCTTCAAAATAGTATCAGAGACCATTTGTATTCATTTGAAGTGACAAACTTGGCTTAATTTAATATTACACCCAAAAAACCGTATCCCCAACAGCACAGTACTCCCTTATCAATTCACTGGAGGATCAATTGGATTTGTTTTTAAAAAGCTGAAGCCATTGAACCCATCTTATGATTCCAAGGAAAAAGATGTTGCCAAACAAGCCTCAGCTAGCCAAAGGGTTGCACAAGTAGCCCACAGATGACAAATTTGCTTCAAACACTTAGTAGGACAAAAGCAGTAGATGCATAGTTACACCATTACCGGCAAGCCTCCCTCCAAGTTACACACCAACATAACTTGGAACTAAACTACCATGTCACAAGGTCAAAGGTCTGGAACTCCCTTCCCACCAGGGCTGCATATGTACTTATACAAGATAAACCACAGTGGTTTTGGTTGAAGAAAACATGTCACCTCTACCAAGGGTGATAAACACTGACCTAACCAGTGACGCACATATTGTCTGAACGAACATTAAAACAAGATGGAATTTAGGTGCTCCTGAAAAGGTTGAATGTGCAGAAAAGCAGCTAATTTCAGTCAAACAGGTTATAAAAGCAGCCAAGCAGCAGTTTACCGATGCTCCTGCCTCCCTCAAACTTTCCTTCCCATTTCTAGTCTCAAAATTTAAAAATAAGTGAGATTTACAGTCATCCTGGCTGTGGCCAAGTTCACATTTGTCTGCTCCTGTTATGTCAGGAATTTCTGACAATTTCAAACTGTAGCAAAGAATCCTAGACCCACAAAAATTCTATTACAGCAAATGGATCAGACAGATTTGAATACCCAGTACAGCCTGGACTAATAACAGACAAGCCTCCTCCCATCCCTTGCCTTTACTACATCTGCATATCATTCTATTCTTTTGTGTGAAAAGGACCTCGCTTTCACCTTAAAAAATATCTATGCTATGTACCTTAGTTACACCCTGTCGTCATATATTCTGCATTCTCCCCATTTCTGACAAAGAAATTCCACCCGATTTCTCTACCAGAAACAAGTTAGTGACTTGAATTTTTTTCCAGTTTCCAGCTCTCAATTCTCTCACAAGTGGAGATGCTTTTCTTTTACAAAACAGGAAAAACGTTCAACGTATGTTTGGAAGGCACAGTGGTTAACAGTGCTGCCTCACAGCCAGGGACTCAAGTTCAAATTCAAGTCTCAAGTGACTGTCTGTGTGGAGCTTGCACATTCACTCCGTGTCTACGTGGGTTTCCTCCCACAGTCCAAAAGTATGCAGGTTAAGTAGATTGACCATGCTAAATTGGCCATAGTACCCAGGGATGTGCAGGCTAGGTGGTCTGGACTCTGTGGGCCGAATGGTCTGACTCCACACTGTAGGGATTCTATGATTGTTTTGGGAAACAAAGTACAGAACACAACTACTTACAATCTAAGTGCTTCGTACAAGTTTACGGATTTGCAATTCCAAGCCTCGGGTTTTTTTGTTACGCAGTTTTTGTGCTCTGATCAATCATTTGTCTTTTCAGTTCTTTTATGGGCGGCACGGTGGCACAGTGGTTAGCACTGCTGCCTCGCAGCGCCGGAGACCCGGGTTCAATTCCCGCCTCAGGTGACTCTGTGTGGAGTTTGCACGTTCTCCCCATGTCTGCGTGGGTTTCCTCCGGGTGCTCCGGTTTCCTCCCACAGTCCAAAGATGTGCAGGTCAGGTGAATTGGCAATGTTAAATTGCCCGTAGTATTAGGTAAGGGGTAGATGTAGATATAGATGTAGGGGTATGGGTGGGTTACGCTTCGGCGGGGCGGTGTGGACTTGTTGGACCGAAGGGCCTGTTTCCACACTAAGTAATCTAATCTAATCTAATCTAATAAAACAACTCTTCCACATTTAGAAGTGGAACACACCATCAGACACTCAACTGGCAATTACTTTCAGCACAGATCATAAACTTCCGTGAAGTAAAACTTTAATTTAAAGAAACCGTGGACAATGGCTTCCAGACACCATTAACTGCCAGCGTAAAGTAGAAAGGAACTCCAAGAAGATTACGAATATCGACTGAGTCCAAAAGCTACTAACAAGTATATGATCCTTTGTTTTCGTGGAGTGTGGAGCATCGCTTTGGCATGCGAACAGGTGACCCACCTCCACACCCACTCAAACAACATCATTCAGATGTGAGAGGTGGCGTTGCCAGCACTAGTAGGTGCCAGTTGCATCTCAGTGCTCATAGTATTCACACATGCGACTGCTGTTAGCTAATTTTATTTCACCGAAAATACCAGTTATTCCGAAATCTGTAAAATTCTGAATTCGAAAAAAGTGGCCCCACGGATTTCTGATAAAGGATTGCGTACTTCCAACTAAACCAGTTGAATAACCTGGTGTTGTGCAATTTTTACATGTAATTTTGCATTATAGCTCCATACCCACAAGTCTTTCACAACTAAGCCGAATGCCAATTCAGCAGTGAAGATGGTTTCAAAGCCAGTGATTAAAAGATACGGCACAGTGGGAAGCAATCCCCAAATCACTACACATGTGAAAGATAGTTATTCCAAAATCAGTTTAGAATGAGTGCACTGAAGTAGACTTGTATTCTAGAGATCTGGATTAAAACTTCAAACTAGAGTAGTCCGTGAATTTAAGTGGATGAATTAGATGCGCAAACAGGTAGATAGGTACAATACAATTGGGATTAGAAAAACATGACTGTAGGGCGAGAACAGAATATAGAGGGGTATTCAGTTTTTAGGAAGGACAAAGACAAAAAAAAAGTGAGGTAGCACTATTGGATAAAGGGGAAATTAACAGAATTAGACAATGACACATATCCTGTGCAAAAGGATAAAAGATTCAAAGGATCAGAATATACTTCGAGTCAGAGATGTACAGCATGGAAACAGACCCTTCAGTCCAACCCGTCCATGCCGACCAGATATTCCAACCCAATCTAGTCCCACCTAAAACAAAATTGTGGTCAACTGTCATCTTTCAAGTTCAGAGCTGTGCTATTCAAATATGGTTTGGACCGGATTCTGATCCCACAAACAGCACGGTTATTTTTAAGAAAACAGAAGAGGGGACTAAGCAGTATCCGTGAAATGGGAGAAATAAACTCAGATTTGAGCAAAAAGGCAATTGGCTTCAAAGTCTAAATGCTTCTCTTTGCATATTTCCTGACCTGCTGAGCATTTACTGTATCTTCTGATTTTGTAGACAAACAAACACTGCAAATCTAGTACATTTCCTGAGAGTTGGCCCCTAGTTAGAGTAACATTTCACATTTACAAATAACACGTGTAGGAATGAAAGATACATTGGGATAGGTCGACAACAAAACCTCGCCAAATCCCACCCCCTTACCAAATTCCAATGACCCGCTGCCAAATGACAAACATGAATCAGGAAAGAGAGCTTCCTTCCCCTCTAACCATCTCCCACCCTGACAATACAGGTTAACAATAAATGCTGAGTACTTACTCTATCTTCTGTTTTTACTTCAGATTTCAAGCTCCAATAGCACTTGACTTTCCCCAAGCATCACTGGCCATTTACAGTCTTCTGAAAAGACCATCAGGTCAGTTGAGAAAACATTACAAAGGGCAGCCACACCAGCCCAAATGGATCATCACAGTAACCAACCACCAACCTCCCTAGGACAAGTGGAGATGGACAAAGAACTGGCCTTTCAAGGCCACACTGAGATAAATTTAAAGTACTTGGGCTGGAGGGCCCAAGTCAGCTGCTGCACTACAACACGTTGCTTCAATTGGACTTTGCAGTTGAGAATGGAGAACTTGCTCACCAGTTTATTGGACAGAAAATAATAAGATCTATCTCTTTAAGCCCCGCTCTCTACCTGCACCTCAGTCGCTAATTAGTTATTGGCTGTTTTAAACATGCCTCTTCCAGTGTTCACTCCCTCCTCCCTCACACAGCAGCTACACAAAGCCTATTTGCAATGAGCATATATGTTAAATAAAGGAATAAAGTCACACACCAGAGTCGAACACTTATTTAGATTAAAGTAAAACATTTCAACCAGATAGGTGGTTCAAGGGAAGTCAGAGCGAAATTTTCTGAAGCAGCAAGGTGTTAAAAATCAGCTTTGCTCTCAACTCAGCATATATTCAGTTAGAAATAACCTCAAACTCTGGGGCACAAATGCCAATGAGCTCTACAAACCAAAAGTGGAAGAGTTGGAATTGGCTCTATTCAGATGTCTTCAAGGGTGGCTGCTTACTTTTGCATGGCAATTGAACATTCCCCAGGGGGTGGTGGTTGCCAGTGGCAATGAAACAGCTAAACAAATAAAATTGTCCCTACTATAATCTTTGAATTCTTCGATGAAAAGTGCTCCTGTGCCATCAGCTGCAGTAATTGGAAGTGTTCAAAACAGAGACACAGAGGGCTTAAAGCACCAACCACAACACAAGCAGATAGACAGTAAAGCACAGCCAGAGATATACCACACCAAGACAAAAACAAGTAATTGGTCACCTGATTTCGGAGCAGATTTGATTGGGCAACGATATGCGCCACAAGCTTCCCCTGGCACCACTGAGGCGCAGCTTTCTCAAGCAACGAGACAGGCTAGGGAGGGAAAAAAAAACAAACAAAAAAAGCACACAGAAAGATTACAGCAAGAGCAACAGCTTGGTGAATCAGGGCTGTGGGACAGGTGAGGTAAAAGCAGCAAGGGAAAAGGAAGAACATTTTATTAATCAACAGCACCGAGCCACAGATACACCAGCTTCTTGTGGTATTTCCCAGCAACAGTTAAACAAGAGCAGGTCAGCTGCAAAGAATAGGTTAATAAGACAGAAGAGCAGTTAGTCACAGCAAGTTACCAATCTCAACAATGCAATACATGGAAACACTTTAGCAGGAAGATTACAAAGTCATTTCCCAAATGACCCACAAAACTATACTGGCAGTGCGCTTGGATCCAGGAGAGAGCAATAGTTGTGTAAACCGAATGACCTGTGTTTCGCAGGTAAGCCTCTCCATGGGTGGTATAAACTGGTCAGGATTAGTACTAATTCAGGACAAATACATAGCCATTCAACCATCAGTTACAGCACCTTTGGGTAATGACTATGAGGTGCTGGTGTTGGACTTGGGTGTACAAAATTAAAAATCACAACACGAGGTTATAGTCCAACATGCTTATTTGGAAGCACTAGCTTTCGGAGCACCATTCCTTCATCAGGTGGTTGTTACCTGATGAAGTAGTGACGCTCCAAAAGCTAGTGCTTCCAAATAAACCTGTTGGACTCTAACCTGGTATTGTGATCTTTAACTTTTGGATAATGACTGATTTAGGAATGGGAGGTGAGGACGGTGGGGTGTAAAAACAGTGGCATGCTCTTACACATCCTGACAGTTAACTCGAGTAACCTGGCTTGAGGGGAACAACCAGGGCAAAGGACAGGAAAGCAAATAAACAAAACACTAAATCTAGTACATTTCCTTAGTGCTGACCCCTTGGTTAGAGGAACATTCTACATTTACAAACGACACTCAGTAATGAAAGATACGTTGGGATAGGTGGACAACAAAACTTAGCCAAATCCCACCCCCTTGCCAAATTCCTGTGACCCAATGCCAAGACGACAAACTTGAATCAGGAATGAGTTTTTTTTCCTCCTCTAACCATCTCCCAGCCTGACAATACAGGTTAACAGTAGCTTCCACTGTACTTACCCAGAGATAGCAATTCACACCAGACCAATATGGACCATGAGGTCTCCAATCAACATGCAAAAGACTGAGGCAGCTTCATTCATTAAGAAAAGAGGCAAGTTCAGAAGCCTGCAGCACTGGAGTTGATGTCAGTTCACCCAGTCCTGTTCAAGTCCACTGAGGCAAGGAAACAAATAGGGTGGCATAGACAATATCATGGGACTAGTAACCCAAAGGCCTTGGATAGCGCTCTGGGATACTGTAACAGCTGGTGGAATTTAAAATCAATTAAATGAATAAATCTTGAATTGAAAGCTAATATCAAGTAATGGCTACCATATCCTCAATTGTTAAAAAAAAGGAAAGAAATCTGCAATTCTTACCCAATCTGACCTCCCCACAGTCTCAGAACCACAGTAACATGATCAATGGTCAACTATTCCCTCAAATGGCTTGTTTAAGGGCAAATGCAGGTCTTGCCAGCGACATACACACAAACAAATGACAGTGCACCAGCTGAAAAAGACAATTTGTCCAACAAATATTCAAAATATTAAACGCTGGAATGATCCAAATTAAAACCAACTAAATCTGAGACTTCCATCAGGTCTCCTTCAGTCTCATCTAGTCTAGGGTCACAAAGCTAGCTCCTTCTTTTCTAAAAGCTGTACCTTGATTTTGTTTCAAAGGGGCAGTAAACTAGACCGGAGTCTGATCAGTCTGGTTTAGTACAGAGTTGAAAAGGATTTTGAGGGGCCTTTTGTTTATATGTAAACTTCAGGCCAAAGTGGTCATGTTTTAGAAGTGACCCACATAGGGAAGGGGGAGTGGTCAGCTCTCAGCTCTCTGACCTGAACAGAGCAGTTTTTGCTCAGTCTTGAACTGGGAAGTTCAACAGTGAACTGTGTAGAAACACACTTTTCTGCCCTTCAGCTTCAACCTATAAATATGTGTTCCATTTATACTGATTTATAAAGGGAGTTTGCTTATTGGGACTGTTGTGTATATTCAGAACTGCATAATTAAATCTCGTTGGATAGGTTGGGTTCTGTTGAGGTTCTTTATTCTGTACTTTGTGTTTCATTGTGCAATTTTGTGAATAAATTTTTGTCTGTTTTAAAACCTGGTAGTCAACATAGTTACCTTCATCTGGGTAATTTTCACTGTACACTTACCAAAACAAATTGCAAAGTTACGGTCTGGCTAAGTTCATAACACTAGTGAGATCCAAGTATTGACAGAACCCCAGCGTCCCACGATGGGCAAGGTTACAGGAATACAGCTCTTCACATCAAAGAGTTTTAAATGAAAACTTTGCTTTGAAAACTAAAATAAATCTGAAAGACTTTATGTGTAATTACAAGCCTCATTGTGCTTCCAATGGGACGGTTTCTGCTCTGCATGCTTTGGAGACTGAGCAAGGAGAAAAAGTCTCCTGGCACCCCACTGTATTTGGTAGTTGGAGTTGTTTCACCACTTTTGCTTTGATGTAGCCCACGTCACTTAGTTTTCCAAAAATAAAATTTTCAACAAAAAAAAAAGCAGAAATGCTCTGTGCTTACTCCCAATCCTTCAGAAAGGGAAGACATGGAAGTTTAAAAAGGTGACTATAACAGACCCTCAATGTTTGAAATCTATATCCTACTGACTAATGAAACAAAATATTCTCATTCTTTTCCAAAAAATCTTCCCCTCCTGAACATGGCAATTTAAAATGGTTTTAATCAGTGTGACAAGACTACTAGCAGATACAAACCTCAATATCCCTGCAAGAACTTCGCAGGGGTCACAAGACAGATACATCTGAGAAGCAGACTTGAGCTATTTTCCCATTTCAGAGAACAGACTACACAAGCTTTTAAAAGCCACTTAGGATCGTCCAAGAGCACCACATACCAGCTATTGAAGATTGCCGCCACAGATTTTAACCTTCCATTGGCAGATGGGGGTCTCTCACTCTTCTCCACAGCCAGAAGTATAGTGGCGACAATGAATATGCTACACTGACGAGTACCTTGGAAAAAGCTGGCAGTCAGATGCACAGAAAAGATGCAGCCAAGAGCCCAAATAAAGTGAGTCAGGATAAGATCCACTTCGATATGGCTTTCTCCATTTGTTCAAGAGCATGAAAACATAACTGGAATAGATTACGTTTCACAGTTTGGGGGACTGGATGATGGAGAAAACAGATTAAATTTTGGATGATAATCCATTTCTTCTCAAGAGGTCTGTAAACTAGTGCCTGCTCACTTCCCAAGATACAGCACAGGCTGGATACAGAATCCTATATCCCCATTGACTCATGGTAATAAATCTGAAAATATTCTAGTTCTCTCTCATTCTCTCTCAAATTTCCTCCCCTCCTGAAGATGAAGTCACATGTTCCCTCCGGTGCTTTGTAATATTGGACATTTCCAACCATTGCCAGTGTTAGCAGATATCACGTCCAATGCTATCTTACCCCAACATCCAAATGCAGAAACTTTGCTGCAGAAATATAGAGGAGGAGTTGATTTGTCTGTGCCTGATGCAGAAGCTTTAAAACAGGATTATATATTTTTCACTAGTGGAGTTATATTGATAGCTCAGAGTTTTGCTTACCTGTGGCGAGAAAATACCTGTAATAAACAGCAGTTAAGTACAGGAATGTGGTCAGTGTTTTGTGCTAATTGGATTTCAAACTAATAAATTGCATACTTCAATTAATCTATTAACATGTGGAAACAGTCGTGGGGCTCCAGATTCAGCACTTTCTTCAAATAGTTTGCAACACAGTATAGGACTAGAGTCTACTTCTTATATCAACCAAATGGAAATGCACATTCATGTGCATTCTCAGGATTATTCAGTAACAGCAGTTCCTGGAACTAAACTGAAACCTAAGAAAGTCAATTAGCATTTATCAAAATAGGAGGGAGACTTTTCAGGGAACGCCAGACCAATATCAGAAAGTACTTTTAGTCAAGCTGTGTCAACAATCTAACTGGGCAAAAAATTCATTATCAAGTTGGCAGAGACTTAACTTATAATAAAAAGGTCCCAACCTATTATTCCACTTTAGAACAGACAGAATGGTGGAGAAATTCAGCAGGTCTGGCAGCCTTTGTTGTTGGAGAGGGGACAGACAGCGTGAGTGAGGGATACTTAATGATAGCTCTGATACAACGCTTTAAAACTGAAAGATGTAGGTATTTTGTTTAAATACTTCTGTCAGAGGCAAAGGAGGAGCAAGGGGGCAGATGGCATAGATTCATTGCTTTTCCTTTACCTGTCAAACAGAATAAATCAAAATTCCCAACACATTTCAGTTCAGAAGAAGAGTCATACCAGACTCCATGTTGACACACACTCCCTCCACAGGCACTGCCAGGCCTACAGAGTTTCTCCCATTTAAAATATTGCAAATTTATCACCGAGGGGTCCATCATTTAATGGAAATATTTTGGCAATTCAAAGGCAAACAAACTACTGCAATTTTAGCAGAGCTCTCCTGGCTCTCAAAAACAACATTAAATATTTTCCAACCTCATTTCTGGCCATCATAATTCAAATTTCAAGTGATTCCATCCTCATGCAATAGAACAGTATTTCTAGTCAACAACTGAATAGCCAGTTCTTCACATCTTGCACACATCACTCAAATCACAGAATTGGATATTGGATACAAGATGACAGTTTCTAACAGGGATAATTCAATAACCAGTGGAAGCACATGCAAACAACTACAACAGACATTCTTATGAATGTAATACAGCAGGATAAGATTGGGAATATCGGAAAGGCTGGGGAAGCAGATTTTAAAAATTGTAGCCTTCAAAAGCTGTTAATTAATGAATAAATAAATAATCGAAAAGGAATGTTTTTGAAAAAATCCAACTTTAATATGGTGCAAGTGGGCCAAATTGGATCGTTCAAAATGCCAGTACAGACATTTTGGACCAAAGGCCCCTCTTTTGTGCAAAATGTCACGTAAATATGCAATATCTTTTACCTTTGCTATTTTTACGTCATCTTTCTTTTTTGCACCTTGGAGAGATTCATAATGATGTCTTGCACTGTCGTAGTCAACAAGCTTCCTCCCACGCTTTGCAATACGAGTCTACAAAATAAATTATGTTTAAACTGTAGATTCACAACAAATGTTGCTCCTCTAAACAAAATCATTTTTCCTTTGCATCTCAAGTCAAAAGCGATCAAATTTCAAAGCTGGTAAATGCTTAATTCCTAGATTGGAAAGAGAGAGAGAAAAAAAGAGGCTAGAGAACTCTGATATATTTGTTTCTAAATCAGTTCACACTGCAGAACAGGAGGTCCTTGAGGTCTCAAAGCATAAAAAGATATGTAAATCTCAATAACCCGATGAAGTGTATCCAGGACTTTGTGGGAAGTTAGGGAGGAAATTGCAGGATGCCTAACAAATATTTGTATCACCTATAACCATGGGTGGAGGAGCACAGATAAGGGGTACTTCCCTTAAGGTGGAGGAGCTTTATTTTAAGGTGACTTGAGAGATTTTTTTCAAAAAAAAGGACACGAGGGATAACTTTTAAAAAAAAATACAGTGGTCGGTGCGTGGAACAAACTACAAGGGAAGTGGTAGATACAGGTATAATTACAGTGTTTAAATATCTAAGTATAGACGAAAGGTTTTAGGGATAAGGACCAAATTCAGGCAGGTAGAATGAGTTTAACTTGGGAACATGGTTAGTGTGGACTAGTTGGACCAAAGGGTCTGTTTCCATGCTGTTTGACTCTATGGCTCTGTGACTATGACACTACTCAATGAGAGTCACGAATGTGAACTTCTAACCACAACCTGATGCTTTACTAATTGTAGATTCTCACACTAAAAAAAGTTGCGTGCTGACCTTCCAGAAATAAAGGTTGTACAGTCTGAATAATTAGTTCAAAAGGTGATCAAAGCCATCAGTACAACTTCAAGATATAGACAATGAACTATGACTATACCCAATGCTGTACTTGGGGGGTAAGTGTGTGATAGAAGCAAATTCCACAGCTGCGTTCAAAAAAGGAATGTGTCCATTATTTGAAAAGAAAATTTGCAGCACGTGGGAGCTAATGCGACTAATGATTAGACTCTTCAAAGAGTTCATACAGGCTCAGTCAGTGGGATGTTGGGCTTTGTTTCAGGTACTGTGTTTAAAACTTTTTACAAATGATTTAAAAGGTTTACAATTTAACATGTATCAATCGAAAAACAAATCTGGCTCATAGGGAAGTTCAGTTTGAGGCTTTAATGTTAACTTACAAACTCTCAATGAAATTGTCATCTTAGTTATATTTAGGAAAAATGCTAAGCTTGAAAAAGAGGAACTAGTCACATGCACAAAATTGGGCTGCATTTAAAATCAGAAAATAGAGGAGGAATTGAAGTGAAACTATTTCTCAAAATGGGAACAGTACAAAATGTGCATAAAGGTCAATCAGCAACAGAAATCCACACACTGAATTAACATTAGGCGCACATCTCCTAGATCCCGGTCATGATTGCTGTTCTTATTTTAAAAACCCATCTAACATTCCAGAATCAGGTCATTCAGCCCATCGAGTCCACACTGACACTCCAAATAGCATCCTACCCAGACCAATTCCCAACCCTATTCTTATAACCCTGCATTTCTTAAGGCTAATCCACCTAATCAGGACAACTGAGCACACTAATCTACCGAACATGCACATCTTTGGACTGTGGCTAACATCCCTAACCTTGGGAAATGAGCATCACATTAAAAAAGGTAGTAAATTAACAGGATCCATTCTGCCTAGGTTATAGCACACACAAAAAAAAAGACTCCTACTTTAATATCTGGGAACTGGCCGAGGTAAGTATCCAGGGTCAGGAGAGCTTGATCCACCAGTTTTTGATGATAGTCAGTCCAGAGAAGATCACTATTCTGAAGGTAAACAAAACAACATTAAGGCAAATGAGAAAGGTTTTTGAATCAAACTCAAATTGAAACAACAGATCACCAAAAATAGGAAGTGTGCCCAAAGCCTATTCCACAATTCATGACAGAAAACCTCTCTAACCTACTGAATTGTTTTTGATTTTTTTTTTAAAAACAATTCGTTCATGAGATGTGGGCAGTGCTGGTTTGGCTAGAATTTATTGCCCATTCTTAAATGCTTTTGAACTGCGTGGCTTACTAAACCATTTCAATTGACAGTCAACCACATTGCCGAGGGTCTGGAGTTGCATGGAAGTCTAGGTAAGGATGGCAGATTTCCTCCTGTAGCATTAGTCAATGGAATGATTTCTTTTTAAACCCCCAGAAGAATAAACAGTCACATGGATGTCTTTAGGCTAGCTTTTAACTCCAGGTTTTTACCAAATTCAACTTTTGCCCCAGCACTGCCCCAAAACATCATAAGAACGAACTATGGATACTGAAATCAGAAACAAAAGCAGAAATTGCTGGAGAAACTCAGATGTGGCAGCATCGGTGGAAAGAAAGCAGAGTTAACATTTCAAGTCTGGCAATTCATCACAACTAGAAAAAAACCCAGTATTTATGCTGAAGCCAAAAGCTGAAGGTTTGGAGGTGTCATTTTTGTGGGCATGATGCAAGTGTTCTGCAAAGCTGCCACACAGCCGGTTTCATCTCCACCATGTGGTCTCCTCTGCATGGTGAGCAGCAAGAATGACTGAACTTCCACCAAGACTTCTACCTCAGGCCTGCTGCAGTGCTCCAGCAAGTCTCAGCTCAAGCTCAAAGAACATTTGCCACACGGGGACCCTGCAGCATCTAGGATTCAACATCAAGTTCAATAGTTTTACAGCCTGATTCCATCCTTCCATTTTTTTTTTAAACCCATTCCACACCCAATCCTGTTATGACATGGGTTGCTTTTAGCACAGCCAGCCATTCACGTGTATTATATGCCCATCACCACAATTAAACCATTTTCTCACTCAGTTAGCTTTTCTACTGTCCTGGTTTCCATTATCTCCTTGCTTACCTAGCCCTTTCATAATTCTCTGGGGTCAGTCTCCACTTATTAATCCCCCTCAATTTTGGCTTCAGCATAAATATCAAGTTTACGTAGTTACTAACAGTTCTGACAAAGTCGCTAGACTCAAAAGTTATCATTCTTCCCAAGGAAGTTGCCAGACCTGCTGAGCTTCTTCAGCAATTTGTTTGCCTGCTCAAAACAATGTTCTGAATTACTTTTCAATTGACATTATCACTACTTCACTAGGTTCATTCAAACCTGCAAAAACCTCTCAGCATGAATATGCTGTAACTAAGCATGCACTTGTCCAGAGGATGGAAAACTTCCAAGTCTTACAAAACACGGAATGGCAAGATTTTTCAAATGGCCAACCCCTTTATTCTACAACTAGGACCCTACACACTGCATTCCCCCATTAGTGGAGGTCAGCCATTTTGGGTCTTTCACAAGATGCAGGCACAGCTGACAAGAATCAAATATCACAGAATCCCTATTATGTGGAAGCAGGGCATTCAGCATATCAAGTGCCAAGGAGCATTACACAGACCCATTCCCTCACCCCGATCCTTGCATCCCTGTACTTCCCATGGATAATCTACCTAACCTACGCATCCGATGGACAAATTGACATGGCCAATCAACCTAACCTGCACACCTTTGAACCATGGGAGGAAACTGGAGCAAATCCACACAGACATGAGGAGAAATGTGCAAATTTCTCTCCCATACAGTCGCTCGATATTGGATTCAAACCGGGCCCTGGCACTAGAGGCAGCAGTGCTAATCAGAGCCATCATGACACCCAAGGCAAGCATTAATTGCTCTTCCTGAATTGTCCTCGAACTTTGTGGCCATTTGAGAAAGTAGGGTGTCAGCCATTTTGGAGTCACATATAGGCCAGTTACAGCAACAGGGTAGTAATGGAGTTTGGGTGGGGTGGAGGAAAGAGAAGATATTCTTCAAAGTTTGGGAGAAGATTTGTAGCTCGGGTGCTCGTTGTTGTGGTTCTGTTCGCAGAGCTGGGAATTTGTCTTGCAAACGTTTCGTCCCCTGTCTAGGTGACATCCTCAGTGCTTGGGAGCCTCCTGTGAAGCGCTTCTGTGCTATTTCCCCCGGCATTTATAGTGGCCTGTCTCTGCCGCTTCCGGTTGTCAGTTCGAGCTGTTCGCTGTAGTGGCCGGTATAGTGGGTCCAGGTCGATGTGTTTGTTGATAGAATCTGTGCATGAGTGCCATGCCTCTAGGAATTCCCTGGCTGTTCTCTGTTTGGCTTGCCCTATAATGGTAGTGTTGTCCCAGTCGAATTCATGTTGCTTGTCGTCTATGTGTGTGGCTACTAAGGATAGCTGGTCGTGTCGTTTCGTGGCTAGTTGGTGTTCGTGTATACGGATAGTTAACTGTCTTCCTGTTTGTCCTATATAGTGTTTTGTGCAGTCTTTGCATGGGATTTTGTACACTACATTAGTTTTGCTCATGCTGGGTATCAGGTCCTTCGTCCTGGTGAGTTGTTGTCTGAGAGTGGCTGTTGGTTTGTGTGCTGTTATGAGTCCTAGTGGTCGCAGTAGTCTGGCTGTCAGTTCAGAAATGCTCCTGATGTATGGTAGTGTGGCTAGTCCTTTGGGTTGCGGCATGTCCTCGTTCAGTTGTCTCTCCCTTAGGCATCTGTTGATGAAATTGCCCGGGTATCAGTTTTTGGCGAATACATTGTATAGGTGTTCTTCTTCCTCTTTTTGTAGTTCTGGTGTGCTGCAGTGTGTTGTGGCCCTTTTGAATAGTGTCCTGATGCAACTTTGTTTGTGTGTTGGGGTGGTTGCTTTCATAGTTCAGGACTTGGTCTGTGTGTGTGGCTTTCCTGTAAACCTTTGTGGTGAATTCTCCGTTCGGTGTTCTCTGTACCATCACGTCTAGGAATGGGAGTTGGTTGTCCTTTTCTTCCTCACTAGAGAGGAAGAAAAGGGATCCTCACTGGGATCTGAACCTGTGTCCCCATGACGAAGTCAAAACATCTCAGCATCTACACGGGAAAACACTAAAAATTGTGCGCTTCCACAAGATTGCCTCTGTTATTCAAACTTCAAAATAATTTGACCAGTTACTCTCCCCAGTTGTAAAAAATTAAGTCTAATAGAACCAGAAGTCACAACCACCAGGTTATAGTCCAATAGGTTGACTTTGAAATCACAAACTTTTGGGGCACTGCTCCTTCATCACTTGAAATTTTCCAGAATACTGAACACCAGCAGCCATCTTTTTTTTCATGCCAGCTGCCATCACTTTAAAACAGCCATTGCTTATTCATTAAGCAGTGTAGATCCCCAGTCTGTGATTTATTCTGGCTATAGTTGGGCCTCCAATGGTCAGGGTGAAGATAGCCACAGCCAAGTCCAAGGCAGTCCCTGGACCTGTGGGGAAGTAAACGGCAGTGAAACAAAAGTCTAACCTCTGAAATCGAATGAATTTCTTGTCTGCCGACCCAGTCTGGCTCATAAATTTCCTCCAAAACTTCTGACAGCTTCTTTGTGGCATCATGCATAGCTATAGAACAAATTTAAAAGTTACAGTCAGTTGTGTTCCAAGCAGTTGAAACATAAGATTAAAATCTGAAGGAGGCCTATTGGCCCTTTAATCTTGCTCCATTACACAAAGGTTCAGCCATGATCCTATTATCTCAGTATAGCCTTCCCTTTAAGCACCCTGGATACTGTCCTGAATGTATGTACCCATATCTTTCTGGGCTACAGAATTCCTCAGAATGACAAAGTTGAGAGGAGAAATTTAATTTCAGTTTTAAGTGACACATACCTTGTTCTGACATCATGTTCAAGATTGCATGAGTGGAAATATTTTCAATCTACTCAGCCAATCCCTTTAAAAAAGTGTTAAGGATATTATAGCACTATTTCTGAACTACAAGGTAATGCAAGTTTAAACTACTCACCTTCTTAGAAGAATCTCAGGAATCAGTCTCATGAATCTTAATTGACTCAAAGGCAACTTTAGAGTCCAAAATTGGACACAATACTTCAGGTATGGTCTGACCAAGTTTTTAAGACTTCACATACCTGCTTCAACTCCTTTGTAACAAATCTCTTGCATCATTGCCTTTATGCAATTTGTGTATAAATACATGAGTCCCCTGAATGCCATTCTCAAGTCTTTTTCCGATCAAATTATTTTGCTTTTCTCCAATTTTCCAAAAAGTTAATTACAACTCATATTAAAGTGAAACCACTATTTTTTCCCAAATGCTAGAGATCATCTTCCCTTGCTTCAATTTGACTGGTTGCTTGGGCTTCTCCTATTGACAGTGACTCTTGTAATAACCAACATAGACAGTCAACATCAAAATGGCCTGTTTATTTCTGCCAACAACCAACCCATGCTAATGTTAAGCCTCAGTATCACCAATTCTAACTTCGTATACTGAGTGAGTGTGACATCTGATCACAAGCTTACTGAAAATTCACATCTACTGCATCCATTGGTTCTCATTTATCCTGCTAGTTGCATCCTAAAAATAAAATTTCTTTTCTATTTCAATTTGTTACAACTCTCCACATGATTTCTTTTTAAAGATTTATTTTCACGGAATGGCCGAACAGGCTTGAGGAGCTGAACGCATATTTTCTGCAAAGGAGCAGGAGTAGCCAATCAATTCGGGATAAGCTATTAAGCCAAATGCTCCAAACATTCCCATTTTTGCTTGACCTCCTCTTTTGAAGAGAAGGATTTGGGTTGCCTTCATCCAGCTTACTGGGATTGTTCTAGAATCCATGGAATTCTGATGTACTGGAGAACCAGCTTTAGGGATTTATTGCACTGATTATTCATCTCATTAACTAGTCCAGTACTATTTCTTTATCATTGAATTTCCTCAGGTCCTTCGTTCCTGCTGGAACTGTAGTTCCCCACAAAGTGCATCAGTTTTCATGATGTGAAGGTGCTGGGTTTGACTGGGATGGACAAAGTTAAAAATCACAACACCAGGTTACAGTCCAACAGGTTTATTTGGAATCATTAGCTTTCATCAGGGTTTCATAATGAAAGACCAAGCATTCTATCATTTAATTAGTCCCCATTATAACTTATCCAACTTTAATCACTGAATGGACCAACATTTATTCTGGCTTTCCAAGTACAAACATACATAAGAGCATTACATCAATTTGATGTGTTCTCTACACATGCTCACAATATTGATAGAACATAGAACATTACAGCGCAGTACAGGCCCTTCGGCCCTCGATGTTGCGCCGACCTGTCATACCAGTCTGAAGCCCATCTAACCTACACTATTCCATGTACGTCCATATGCTTGTCCAATGACAATTTAAATGTACATAAAGTTGGCAAATCTACTACTGTTGCAGGCAAAGCATTCCATATCCTTACTACCAAGTAAAGAAACTACCTCTGACATCTATCCTATATCTATCACCCCTCAATTTAAAGCTATGCCCCCTCGTGCTCGCCGACCCCATTCTTGGAAAAAGGCTCTCCCTGTCCACCCTATCTAACCCTCTGATTATCTTATGTCTCTATTAAGTCACCTCTCAACCTTCTTCTCTGACAAAAACAGCCTCAAGTCCCTCAGCCTTTCCTCGTACTCCTTCCCTCCATACCGGGCAACATCCTAGTAAATCTCCTCTGCACCCTTTCCAAAGCTTCCACATCCTCCTTATAATGCGGTGACCAGAACTGTACACAATACTCCAAGTGCGGCCGCACCAGAGTTTTGTACAGATGCAGCATAACTTCATGGTTCCGGAACTCAATCCCTCTTAATAAAAGCTAAAACACTGCATGCCTTCTTAACAACCCTGCAAACCTGGGTGGCAACTTTCAAAGATCTGTGTACCTGGACATAGTGTAGATGAGCAGAGAGATCTCTATCAAGAATCTTATTAGCCCAGTACTTTGCATTCCGGTTACTCTGCCCAAAGGCGAATCACCTCACACTTGTCCGCATTAAACTCCATTTGCCACTTCACAGCCCAGCTATGCAGCTTATCTATGTCTCTGTAACCTACAACATCCTTTGTCACTGTCCACAACTCCACCGACCTTAGTGTCATCTGCAAATTTACTAACCCACCCTTCTACACCCTCATCCAGGTAGTTTATAAAAATGACGAAAAGCAGTGGTTAAAAAAGGGTATATTTTGGATATGTAACTTTAAGTTTGAGATAAATGAAAGTCATGTGACTTGTTCTAGACACCACTTGAGAGTCAGCCTGATTGCTAGAAATTAAAGGAAAAATTGGTTGGTTGGCTCGAAAGAAACAGCAAACTTAGAGATAAGTACATTGCAGCAATGCCTAAAAGACAACTATCCACCAGTTTATCATGATTAGACTTACTGCTCCAGAAAGGTATGTAGGTATTGTACTATAATTTACCCATTTATTTCTATGAAAGGGAGTGGAGAGCAAAGAAAGCTGATCAGCATGTGTCTTACTTTCCAAAAGAAAACCCAAAGAATTACAGATGCTGGAAAAGTAGGAATTGCTGGAGAAACTCAGGTTTGACAGCATCTGTGGAGACAAAGCAGAATGAACATTCTGGGTCCAGTGACTCTTCTTCAGAACAGTTTCACTGGACACAGTGTTAATTCTGGTTTGTTTCCACAGATGCTGCCAGACCTGTGGAGTTTTTCCAGCAATTTCTGCTTTTGTGTCTTGCTACCTATTGTGTAGTCAAGTTACAGCTTCCCTACAAATCAATGAAATATCCACAGCACAAAAGAGGTTTTGTGGGGTCAGAGGAAGTCTACTTGGCTTTGAGATATTCCCACCAAATATAGGAAAAAGGCTGCCTCTAGTTGTAGACATCCACCAGCCTAAGGATTCCAGGAGATTGGTTGTAAATTTGACCAGATGATCCAGGAAAAAAAAAGCTTTAGGTGAAATGTGGATATTGAAACCTATTGAAAGTTAGGAGGATATTGGACTGATTTTATTTTAATCAATTGTTCCTTTAAAGCAATTCCATTGAAAGAACATGTGCCAAGGGTAGAGGGGAATGTTCCTTTGTGGTTTGAATTACCTTTGCATAAAGAAACTTTCACATTTTGGTATGCTATTTGTTATACTGAAAATCTGAAAGCCCAAAACATTTTTGCCATGTCATTCAGTAAACTAGAAATGGGAATCTCAAAAAAGCTTCTCAAGCAATAGCACCACTTCACTTTGTCCTATCTTTGCAAAATTCTTCAAATGACCCAAGCCTAACACTTGCCACTGACAAAACAAAGCTCTCCCCTTGATCTATTATTATTATTGGCTTCTCTTTAGCAACAGTTGGACATTTCCTATGGGCTTTTACTTTCTCAAAAGAAATGCACACGTTGCAAGTTACAACTTAATTCATATTCCCTGGATGGAAAGGTGCAATGCAAAGGAGTGTACAAAAGAAAAAAATTAAATATTTTCAAGTGTTAAGCAACTTAGTATCATGGTGATAAATATTAAGCAGCACAAATATTTACATTTTCACTTGGTCAACAATTCAACTGAACAATTTTCCTCCAAAATACAGAAGTCAAGTTTTGAGGTTCAAGTTTGAAGATTCAAGGTGGTCAAAGGAGTATTGAACAGTGGTTAAAATTATGAAAGGTGTTGATGTCTAAAGTGACAGGATATGAATTTAAAATAATGACAATTCTTCTTTCCAAGAAAAGCATTTCAAGTTTGATTTGCAATGCATGAAAGGATGGCAGAAAAATGGTATAAAAACTGTAAAGGAGGAAAAGAACTGAGTGGGAAGGGTTGAAGAGATGGCAGGAAACGACAACTGGGGAATAGGATTAAAAATTCCAAAGCTTGCGCCGGCAATAAAGTGGGGCATATCCCTTCTTGTACCATTCTCTAATTACAAAGTGCTTTATCTGGAGATCAAGTGCAAAATGCAGATCAGGCAATGACTGCAGCTGTGTCAAGCTTGATAAAAGGTCATAAGATTGATGGATCTCATATATCCACATGAAGACGAAACTATGCCAGTGATAAATATTCACCTTCAGAATACATGGACAATGACAAATATTTTGCACATGATACTTAATTTTTTTTAAATAACTGAGCTGACACACCAATCTAATAAAACAGGAGGTGCCAGCACAGCTTCCATTACTGAGGATAGGCAAATTGATAATGTCCACTGCAGATATGGTCAATTGGGACTGCTTTTGTACTCAGTGGTCTGATTTATTTTTAATATCAAAAGAAATCTTGTATCCACAAGAAGCTCCAAAACATACTAAGGTTAACCTCAACACACCCTTTGTGAAGACCAACATGGTAAGTTTGGTCAGGTAATCCATTAGATAAACACAAACTTGAGTATGCCATTTATATCCCAGAGTTAGTTTAGCCATTCAAAGTGAATCATTTGTGGTCCAACATTTCACATCCCTTATCAATGCAGCCAACATGGCCTTCCATCCTTTTTAAAAGCAGCTGTAATGTTATGGTTTTCTCTCAAACACAGCTCTCATGCATGTGACCTCCTTACCTTTTACTGCAACCAGGTACGCCCGCAGATCTTTTTGGAGTTTGCTTCCTTCACTCTGCAGCAAAAAGGAAAATGAAGCTTTGTTTGTTCGTACAAATGCTGCACATTTCTATACAATAGAAAGCAAAACAGCAAGTGGCCTTTTAGCAGCGCATCCTTAACCAACGTCCCCTATTGGTTATAGATTGGTGTCACAAATCTGGCCCCTTTTTTCTAAAAGCTGTTCCTTTTCAAAGATACGGTGTCCTTGGTTTAACTCCAAGGGGTAATAACACACTCCCGGCTCTGACTAGACTGGTTTGGTACAGAGATTCAAGGGAATTGAGGGGCTTTTTTGTTTATATGCAAACAGATGAGACTTCAGGCCAAAGTGGTCATGTTTTAGAAGTGACCTGTATAATGAAAAGGGGAGTGGTCAGCTCTCTAGCTGAGCAGTTTAGCTCAGAACTAGTTAGGAGTTCAGTTGTGTGGAAACAGGCTCTCTGCTCTAACTTCAACCTGTAAGCATCTGTTCCACTTTTTTTTTTAGAAAGAGGGGTTCGCTTATTGGGACTGTTGCACATATTCGGAACAGCATAATTATGTCTAGTTGGGATAGACAGTTCTGTCGGGTTCTTTATTCTGTTCTGTGTTTCATTGCATAATTTTGTGAATAAATTTCTGTTTTAAAACCTGTAGTCAACTTAGCTAACCTACTCCAGGTAATTTTCACTGTCCACTTACTGAAACAAATTACAAAGTTATGGGTCTGGGTTGCCTGCTCAAGAATGTTTTGAGTGGTCTGGCCTAGTCCATAACATTGGTAAGAACAAAGGTTTCAGAATACCTAACCCTGACCATCCAGAAAGAAAAATATTATGGAGACTGTGAAACAATCGAAAGACAGACTTAAAATTGTGAAGCACTTTTCCTAGCCAGTGTTTTTAAAAGTGCAGTCAATCTTGGAATGCCAGAATCAGTGGTCAAATTGTACAGAGCAAACCCCCAAAACAGCAGTGTGGTAACGAGATAATATGTTCTGTGAATGTTAGTAGAGGCCTAGATACTGGCTGGGACACTTGGAATAATTCCCTACTCTTCAAAATAGGATCATGGAATCTTTTACACCCAAAGCAAAATTGGGCCTCAGTTCAACATCACATTTAAAGTCAGTATCCACAACAGTGCAGCACCTGCTTAGTATTGCATCATACCACAGTCTTGATATTTGTGGAATGAGGGTTTAGATAAGAATTAATGGAGAAGCAAGAACTGGTTTAAAAATAATGAGTGGTTAAAGGAATTACAGACAAGAGCATAAAATTTGAACACAATGAATGCAAAATATTTGGAATGCATAAGCTGATCCAGATTTAATAGTAAGTAATAGTTGGGCGGCACGGTGGCACAGTGGCTAGCACTGCTGCTTCACAGCGCCAGAGACCTGGGTTCAATTCCCGCCTCAGGTGACTTACTGTGTGGAGTTTGCACGTTCTCACAGTGTCTGCGTGGGTTTCCTCCGGGTGCTCCGGTTTCCTCCCACAGTCCAAAGATGTGCAGGTCAGGTGAATTGGCCACGCTAAATTGCCCGTAGTGTTAGGTAAGGGGTAAATGTAGGGGTATGGGTGAGTTGCGCTTCAGCGGGTCGGTGTGGACTTGTTGGGCCGAAGGGCCTGTTTCCACAGTGTAATGCAATGTAATGTAATCTAAATCTAATCTAATGAAAGGTGCATACATTTGAAATTTGAATTTCAAAAAAGATGTCGTGGAGTGCTGGTTGCTTCTGAAAGGTTTTCTTTCTCAAAAGAAAAACCTTTAGAACAAATTAAATCTAACATTTTGTAAGAACGCAGGTGTCTGTGGATCACTGTGCTACTAACAATGACCATTGTCAGTTGTTGAAAAAGCTCATTTGGATCACTAATGCCCTTCAGGGAAGGAAACTGCCATAATCACCTGGTCTAGACTACATGCAACTCCAGATCCACAATGTAATTGACTCTTAACTACCCTCTGTCATAGATAATAAATGTTGGCCTAGCCTGCAATCCAATGAATGAATTTATAAAATGGAAACTTATTTATACTGTTTGGGTTATGACAAGTAGAGTCAACACGCAAAGCCATAGACTTTTTATTCAGTTCAGCAGAATCTAGAACTGATCAAGTTTTGTTTTTAAATTCAGTTCATAAGATACTAATGTGCATTAAGCACTTTCAATTTCTATCCTTCGAGAAGGATCCAGCTCTGTTCATAGAACACATCACCTTGTAGATAGGTTTAGCTGGTGAAAGCTGAGCCAGGCCAATTTGGTGAGAAATCGGATTTATAGCAGAGAAGATTTACGTTTTCACTTGTGAAAAGTTTGTATCAACACATTCTGGAAAAAATGAATCTGTGTGCCCAAAGCCCACAAAAGAAGAGAACCATCAGTAATCAGTTAAGGAGTTCCCAAAAGAATTCAAACAGATGCAATGTATCTGGAATTGCCTCATGTATCATGTTAGGAAGCGAGTTGAAACAATTTTGCAGTGTGGGCTTGTGTCCCATTTCCCACTGACTGATCTGATCTGAGTCATGCTTAGCTGACCCCCATTTCACAAACTTCAGAACTTAACTCTTTCCCTGCCTGCTTCTATCCTACACACATTCTCATTCCCTCTTTTATCATTTCATGATAACAGATGGCACTGCCAGCTTTCATATGACTCTTGACAGAAGATATTTAAGTTATTGACACAGCATACATAAAAATTACTAGTCCGTTACATTAATTAGAATTTGAAGAATCCTCCCATGTGGGTGAAAAAATTCACCAGTAAAATTCTTAAATCCACAATCCTTAGTGACCACTCTATCCTCTCCAAGTTGAGTGGAAATGAGACAGTTCTCCAAAATCTCCTTCACTAAAGTCCAACCTGAAAACAAAATTCAGTCTGTTCTTGCGTCACCTCAGAAATCGGATTTCGGAGAAGTTAAATACTTAAAGCTGAGGAGACTTCCATCCTTCCGTAGATGCTTCAGATGGAGGATACCAGTGCACCTGAGCGTGCAGAGGCTGCAGCTGTAGGCTAGGTGAACTCAACATTCTTTGCTGCTTCTGCTCCCATTCTGCTGGTAAATGTAACAAAGCCAACTGGCTGTTGTGACGTTACCTTAATCAGTGAACCTTCATATCTCATAGATGAGAAGGTCGGTACGCCTTTTGTCAATGGCCTTCCTATAGACATTAAAGGGCATTAGTGATCCAAATGAGTTTTCCCAACAACTGAGTAGTTTTGTGGTCATATCCCAAAGGCTCACATTGTTTAATGTCTGTAGAAAGGCCACTGACAAAAGGTGTACCGACCTCCTCTTCACTATTGTTAATTTTTCACTTTTCTTGCTCATGACTGGGGAGTGATTAAATCCATTGGATCAGGTTGTGGAGGGGTGGACGGTGGTCTGAAGGAGTGTTTTACCTGTGAATGGAGAAACTCCAGAGAAGTATCTTTGCATTTCCTATCTCATTCCTTCCTTGCCAAGGTGGCTCAGTATGGAGACAGTCGCACATTAAACTACACTTAATTGTGTCTGCCTGTTTCAACATTCTTTGAATTCGTGAAATCTATTACGCTGTTCAATATTTATGACATCAAGTTTTATACAATCCATAAACTTCTAAATTGTACTGCCTAAACAATTCAATTATAAACAACAGTGGTCCTAAAATTAAACCCTCAGGGGAACCCCATTCAGGTTATTCAAAAATTATTTTCCTTTAACAAATTGATACTTGGCTAATGTGAAAGCTGACTGGAAAATGTATTTCAAAAGTCTGGAACAGCAAGAAAACAATGTTTCCTTTGCTTTAGCAATTGAAGAGGTAGTTTCAGTTTAGATTTAAATCTCATATTAGTGGGAACCAAATGCTGAATATGTTCTCCAAATGAAACTTGCCAAATAACACTGTTGGAACTACAGTGGCAACATTGGTAGAGACCAACGTTCTTTGAATTTGCAATATGAAGGTCGGCCTCAAGTTCAAATATTCTTAAAACATCAAACTGAAGATGCACACTTTTTGTGAAAACTCTATATTAAAAACAAAGATCTTGTCATATAGTACTTTCATCTGGCTAAAGCACGACCACTGACCCAAATGTTTGTTTTTCAAACAAATCAAGGGATCAAGGCACCCAATTTGCTTTAAGGTTATAAGTCTGATAATTTTAAAAAGGACAACATTGTACAATTTGAATGTAAAAGACAACCCGCCCCACTACATAGCCCACAAAACACATTGAATGGAGATCCTGATTCAAACAAGGCAAAACAGTTACTTAAAAAGGAATTTCTGAACCAGTATTTTAACAAACGAAAATTTTTAAACATCAAACACTCTCACCATGGCACAATTTACACTGAAACTTTCATTTTTCAACCCAAGTATTAGAACAACCTTAACTTCAGCATTTTCTTTTTTTGCATCCTCTCACTGGAATTACACTTCTAACAAGAGAAAGCCCTCGCAGCAGACCACACGGCACCACAGTACAAGCCACTCTCTTCCCCCAAAACAATTACACGGCCTCAAATTTCATCACTAGGGGACTTTAACCCCCTTCTCACTTTACTCCTTCTGGGGACTCCAGAATCAATTAAACGTAAACGCAGACAATGCAAATCCCAATTAAACACAGACCACAAAGCTCACTTAAACCCAGAAAGCTCGAACCTCAACACAGTCCGGAGGGACTTGAACCTCAAATCAACCCACCTAATAAACTCTAACGCCAGGACTGCGCAGAGGACTCAAACTTCAATCAAACCCATCTCCGGGGACTCTAGCCACAGTACTGCGCAAAGGACTCTAACCTGAATCACATTTCCTCGCCCCAATGCAGCACAGAGGACTAGCACCTTTGCCTGTCAGCATGTTTGCGAAACTGTTTTCGATTGAACTAATTACCATTCGAGGAATCCGTAGAAGAGTGTGAGATTGAATGGGGGGGGGGAAACTCTATCAAGCACACAGGAATAATTGAGGGGGGCCAAGGCTTAAAATCTTACCTTGCAGGCCCATCTGTCTCGAGACACCAATGTTCTGGGTGGCCACTGACACTGTCCAATTGTAACTATCCATTTGGATCCTGCAGACTACGCCATGTCATCCCATTCCCCTCCCTTGTAAACCCATTATCCTTGCCTGCAGCACCCCAGTGTTAACTAAGTTCTCATTTGATCAGTGTCACCTGCCAGTACCCAGCCCATATCTCTCCAAACCCTTCCTATTCATACACCCATCCAAATGGCTCTTAAAATGTTGCAATTGTACCAGCCTCCACTATTCCATACACGTACCACTGTCTGAGTGACAACGTTGCCCCTTAGGTCTCTTTTATATCTTTCCCCTCACCCTATACCTATGCCCTCTAGTTCTGGACTCCCCGACCCCAAGGGAAAAAAACTTTGCCTATTTATCCTATCCATGCCCCTCAATTTTGTAAAGCTCTATAAGGTCACCCCTCAGCCTCCGACGCTCCAGGGAAAACAGCCCCAGCCTGTTCAGCCTCTCCCTATAGCTCAAATCCTCCAACCCTGGCAACATCCTTATAAATCTTTTCTGAATCCTTTCAAGTTTCACAACATAGTCATCACTGAAACAGTCACATGAACTAAACAAAAAATACTGAGGCCAGTAGAACTGTCAGCTGGAATCACAAGTAATTTCACAAAGAAAAGGGAATGGTTTGAATACTTGAGAGAAAAAGGAACAGAAATATTTTTATATTATTCAGAGCTGTGAAGTTGATTTGCAGACGTTCCCTCCCCATCTCGGTCACACCTTCTTTGCTTCACAGGAGGCTCCAAAGCACTGTTGTACAGTCTCTTCTGGAGTTTATTAGCTTCTGTTCCTGCGGCTTCCAGTTGCCAGCTCCAGTTGTTTGTACTGCAACAAACAAGCAGAACCAGCAGGAACGGAATCAAGTAAATTCCAACTGACATAGTACAGCAGCACTTCACAGGAGACTCCAAAGCCCTGAAGAAATCACTTAGACAGGGGACACAACATCTGCAAATCAACTTCCCAGCTCAAACAAACCCACAACAACGGCAATGTGTTATGGTCTAATAGATGTCTATAAAATAAAGAGGTGTCGTCTCAGTTTACCTACAACACAAAATACTAGTTGCAAGTTTGCTCACTGAGCTAGAAGGTTAATTTACAGATGTTTCACCACCATACTAGGTAACATCAGTAAGCCTCCTGTGAAGCACTGGTGTTAGTGACCCGCTTTCTATGTGCTTAGGTTTCCTTGGGTTGGTGACATCATTTCTCCTCAGATGTCATCTAGTATGGTGAGGGTGATGAAACATCTGAAAATGAACCTTCCAGCTCAGTGAGCAAACCTACATCCAGAACCTCAACCTGAGCTACAAATCTTCTCAAAACTCCTTAACACAATACTAATTTGGGATTTCAATACTCCAATGTTGATATCATTGAGATTTTCATCATTCGATCATTAGTGGAGGTGTACCTTCAGCTGCGCAGCCCCCATACGCTGGAACTTCCTCATTAAACTTCCATACCTGACCCTCTATATATACAGGCCCTCCTTCAGAAAAGGAAAACTTCAGGCAAGCCGGTTTCAAAGAAAACAGCTGTCCCAAAATCTTATTCGGCTCAGCAACAAAGTTTGTTAGATAGCACTTCTTTGAAATACAATTTACTATATTAAAAACAGGGCAAGAACACAAGTTACCTTAGAAAAAGTTTTAAAATGAAATTCAGAATTTAAATTTGAGAACAGATTTCAATGTATTTATCCTGAATTTTGATGATAGACATCAAAAATAACTGAACTGCTGTCAGGTATGTATTTTCATATATGAGTGCAACGTGAAGAAAGCAGTCACCGATCAGATATTAGCACAGTAGCTTCCTGGATCAGAAACTCTGAAGCAACTGTCTTCCCTTTATTGCTAATGAGCCTTATTCCAAGGTGTAGGATGTGTAATCTACATGTGTATTAAATTTGGCAAGTACTAAAATTCCTATAGAAAAAGGATAAAACTGAAAAGGAATGAAAAGTTTCTGGCAAATCTAAACAAAGACCCAGAATAAAAAATGGCCTTATCTTGGAGCCTTATATTTTTAAATTCTGGATTAGTGGTGCTGGAAGAGCACAGCAGTTCAGGCAGCATCCAAGTAGCTTCGAAATCGACGTTTCGGGCAAAAGCCCTTCATCAGGAATAAAGGCAATGAGCCTGAAGCGTGGAGAGATAAGCTAGAGGAGGGTGGGGGTGGGGAGAAAGTAGCATAGAGTACAATGGGTGAGTGTGGGAGGGGATGAAGGTGATAGGTCAAGGAGGAGAGGGTGGAGTGGATTGGTGGAAAAGAAGATAGGCAGGTAGGACAAGTCCGGACAAGTCGTGGGGACAGTTACTGAGCTGGAAGTTTAGAACTAGGGTGAGGTGGGGGAATGGGAAATGAGGAAACTGTTGAAGTCCGCATTGATGCCCTGGGGTTGAAGTGTTCCGAGGCGGAAGATGAGGCGTTCTTCCTCCAGGTGTCTGGTGGTGAGGGAGCGGCGGTGAAGGAGGCCCAGGACCTCCATGTCCTCGGCAGAGTGGGAGGGGGAATTGAAATGTTGGGCCATGGGGCGGTGTGGTTGATTGGTGCGGGTGTCCTGGAGATGTTCCCTAAAGCACTCTGCTAGGAGGCGCCCAGTCTCCCCAATGTAGAGGAGACCGCATCGGGAGCAACGGATACAATAAATGATATTAGTGGATATGCAAGTAAAACTTTGATGAATGTGGAAGGTTCCTTTAGGGCCTTGGATAGAGGTGAGGGAGGAGGTGTGGACGCAGGTTTTACAGTTCCTGCGGTGGCAGGGGAAAGTGCCAGGATTGGAGGGTGGGTTGCTTGGGGGAATGGACCTGACCAGGTAGTCGCGGAGGGAACGGTCTTTGAGGAAGGCGGAAAGGGGTGAGGAGGGAAATATATCCCTGGTGGTGGGGTCTGTTTGGAGGTGGCGGAAATGTCGACGGATGACTTGGTTTATGTGAAGGTTGGTAGTGTGGAAGATGAGCACCAGGGGCATTCTGTCCTTGTTACGGTTGGAGGGGTGGGGTCTGAGGGTGGAGATGCAGGATGTAGACGAGATGCGTTTGAGGGCATCTTTAACCACATGGGAAGGGAAATTGTGGTCTCTAAAGAAGGAGGCCATCTGGTGTGTTCTGTGGTGGAACTGGTCCTCCTGGGAGCAGATACGGCGGAGGCGGAGGAATTGGGAATACGGGATGGCATTTTTGCAAGAGGTAGGGTGGGAAGAGGTGTAATCCAAATAGCTGTGGGAGTCGGTGGGTTTGTAAAAATTGTCAGTGTCAAGTCGGTCTTCATTAATGGAGATGGAGAGGTCCAGGAAGGGGAGGGAGGGGTCAGAGATGGTGCAGGTAAACTTAAGGTCAGGGTGGAATGCGTTGGTGAAGTTGATGAATTGCTCAACCTCCTCGCGGGAGCATGAGGTGGCGCCAATGCAGTCATCAATGTAGCGGAGGAAGAGGTGGGGAGTGGTGCCGGTGTAATTACTGAAGATCAACTGCTCTACGTAGCCAACAAAGAGACAGGCATAGCTGGGGCCCATAGCTACCCCTTTTTACCTTATATTTTTAAACCCTTGCACTTGTAAATCAACCCAATAGATGATAGGAGGTCATTTCATCATGCATTTGAGCTGGCTCTAATTAGCACCTTGCTCATAGTTTTACAAAAATCATTAAATCATTTACACCACTGACAACAGAATAAAAATGTCCAAGTTGTGTGTGCACACAATGAAACCTACTGTCTTGTCAATTCACTGATCAGCATCTGTGTGGGGGCAGTAGCAGATGGGAAAGCTAACCATTCTGTACCAGTAACAGATGAATCACCAGCTCCATTAATACCAACCTGCCCTGACTGTGTCAAGCTCTGGAATTCCGAACATGTCTCCCTGACACCTACACAAAAAGATTCTCCACATGTTGCTCTGACAAAACATTCAAAATACTAATTTTCTTTTGGAAAAAGATAGACTCCCCTTTTCACCATATTTCATTGCATTGCCTCAAGCAACGCCACATAAAAATAAAGTCTAAACAATATAATTTGAAAAGAATAAAAATAGAGTGTTGGAGAAACTCCGATTCTGGCAGTGCCTGTGTGAAGAAAAACAAGGATAAACACTGAGTCCAGTAACCCTTCAACTAAAGCAACACTCCCCTGTGGTAGGACAGTCTCAATCAAGGGGACAGACTTAAAATTAGAGCGAGACTGTTCAGGGAGGTCAGGCAGCACCTCAAAATTAAAGGTAGTGAAAATCTCCAAGTGTAGGAGTCAGCTCAATTCAAACTTTCAAGAGATGGTTTGACAGGGGTACACTGCATTAAGACATGATCGAACTGAATGATACAAAGGCTTCAAGAGACCGAATAGTCTCTTCCAAAGTGCTTGTTGAGGCAGAATAAGCAAGGCAATTGACCCAGTCATAGGACCAGATTGGAAAATGTTCATCTATTTAATGTTGCTACCCTCACATTTGTGTAAGCTTATAATCACCAAATAGGGCTTTAATTATAGACATTGCTGCCTGCAGTGGTAAAATACTGACCAACATCCTCATTCCCTTGGAAAGCCAAAAAACCCATTTCACCACCAAAGCAAACGCAATCCTTTCAAATATTGCAAATGGATACAAACTGAGCCACACCCTAATTGCTTTTATGCAACTACAGCGTGTAAACATTTCAATCAACTAGTACTGGGTCCAATCAACTGCAATAGACAATTTTCACAAGCAAAATCCAAATCAGCTGCCTCCACTCTGTTGGATAGAAATCTCAGCAGCAATAAATGCAAAAGAAAAATTGGTCTTTTGCATTGACTTCCAGACTACACAGAACTAAAAGGGTCAAGCCAATCAATAGGAATGAGATGAACACATGTCCATCTTTGTGTCACTGCGACATGGGGAAACTAAAGTTAGTCCCTCCCTTCAGCCTGCTGCTAAAGACCAGCTTTATTAACCAATTGAGGTTACCTCCATGCAGCACTTTTTCCTCAGCATCAGAAGGTTATGGGTTCAAGTTCCAAGTGAGTCTGGAATACCCAGCTACGCTGACATTTTGTATACTCCAACAGAGGCACCAAGTATCCTCTGACATGATTCAAAAAGGAGTTCTTTCCAGTGTCTTGATCAAAATTATATTCCTCAATCACAAACAGATGCCAGCTTGAGAGAGATGGCTCTTCGTAAATTAAGTGCCAAGTTTCCTTGCAATTGAGTACACAGTGAGTAGTCTATTGGTTATAAAGTACTTGAGATTTACCAGGATGTTGCCAGGTATGGAAGGTTTCAGTTATAAAGAAAGGCTGAGATTTTTTACTGGAGGGTGGGAAGGTGGGGAGGTGAGGTGGTGACCTTCTAGAGATTACTAAAATCATGAGGGCATAGATAGGATTAGTGGTAGTTGCCTTTTCCCTAGGATGGGAGATTTCAAGACTGGGGGGCACATTTAAGTGAAAGGAGACAGATTGTTAAAAAGACATATGGTGCAATTTAAGAAAACAGAGGGTGGTTTCCATGTGGAATGAACTTCCTGAGGAAGAGTGGATGTGAGTCTAATTACAATGTTTAGAAGACATTTGGATAAGTGCAGGAAAAGGAAACATTTGGAAGGATATGGCTCAAACACAGGCAGGTAGGACTAGCTTACTTTGGGATGATGTTCAGCATAGACTTGTTAAGCTGAAGGATCTGTTTCCATGCTCTATGAGGGTTATAAATGAAAGTTCTTTTTAGTTCCATGAACCCTTGCTCCACAGCTTTAATTGTATGATTCAGCGACCAATTCAGAAGGTGACTTAAGTGGCACTCCACAATTTGAGCATGAGAATTAAGACTCACATTCCAATGAAATATTGTCATAGATGCCTTTTAGATGAGGCATTAAAAAGGGTCCCCTCCATTCTCAGCTTGAAGCGAAGATATTACTGCATTATTTTGAAGCGTATCAAGTATCCTGGCCAATGTTTATACCTTTATGCCAGTTGAGACAGAGTTTGCTGCTAGGTTTATTACAGTGATAATTGAAAAGTACTTCAAAAGTTTGAGAGAAGATTTGTAGCTCGGGTGCTCGTTGTTATGGTTCTGTTCGCCGAGCTGGGAATTTGTGTTGCATACATTTCGTCCCGTTTAGGTGACATCCTCGGTGCTTGGGAGCCTCCTGTGAAGTGCTTCTGTGATCTTTCCCCTGGCATTTATAGTGATTTGTATCTGCCGCTTCTGGTTGTCAGTTCCAGCTGTCCGCTGCAGTGGTCAGTATATTGGGTCCAGGTTGATGTGCTTATTGATTGAATCTGTGGATGAATGCCATGCCTCTAGGAATTCCCTGGCTGTTCTCTGTTTGGCTTGTCCTATAATAGTAGTGTTGTCCCAGTCGCATTCATGTTGCTTGTCATCGGAGTGTGTGGCGACTAAGGATAACTGGTCGTGTCGTTTCGTGGCTAGTTGGTGTTCATGGATGCGGATCATCAGCTGTCTTCCTGTTTGTCCTATGTAGTGTTGTATGCAGTCCTTGCATGGGATTTTGTACACTACATTGGTTTTGCTCATGCTGGGTATCAGGTTCTTCGTCCTGGTGAGTTGTTGTCTGAGAGTGGCTGTTAGTTTGTGTGCTGTCATGAGTCCTAGTGGTCGCAGTAGTCTGGCTGTCAGTTCGGAAATGCTCTTGATGTATGGTAGTGTGGCTAGTCCTTTGGGTTGCAGCATGTCCTCGTTCCGTTGTCTTTCCCTTAGGCATCTGTTGATGAAATTGCGCGGGTATCCGTTTTTGGCGAATATATTGTATAGGTGTTCTTCTTCCTCTTTTTGCAGTTCTGGTGTACTGCAGTGTGTTGTGGCCCTTTTGAATAGTGTCTTGATGCAACTTCTTGTGTGTGTTGGGGTGGTTACTTTCATAGTTCAGGACTTGGTCTGTGTATGTGACTTTCCTGTAACCACACTTTCTAGTAGCGACACACTCCGATGACAAGAAACATGAGTATGACTGGGACAACACCACCATTATAGGACAAGCCAAACAGAGAACAGCCAGGGAATTCCTACAGGCATGGCATTCATCCACAGATTCAATCAATAAGCACATCGACCTGGACCCAATATACCGGCCACTGCAGCGGACAGCTGGAACTGACAACCGGAAGCGGCAGTTACAAACCACTATAAATGCCGGAGGAAACATCACAGAAGCGCTTCACAGGAGGCTCCCAAGCACTGAGGATGTCACCTAGACAGGGGACAAAACGTCTGCAACACATGAAAAGTACTTGAAGTCGGCTGAAAAGCATTTTGGAACATAGTGGTCTTCAAAAGTACCAAATTATTTCAATCAAAAAATACTTACCAGTTGTCTATTGAAGTTCTGTACACACTGCTCAAATTGTTCATCTTTTGTCTCATCAGCCTTGCCAAGTTTCTGAAGGACCTGTAAGTGAGAAAAATAAAAATCAGCATGACCAACATGCAAGCACAATCTGGACAGGAGTGTATCCATGTTTGGAGATACAGATATACCTAAGTCAGAACAGAGAATAATATGAACACAAGAAACAGGAGGCATAAGCCATTCGGAGCCTTCAATAATATCAGTTCATTGGATTGTAGCAGTCACTCCATTTTCTTGTCAGCCCCCCCAATAATCTTAACAGCTGTGATCAAATATTAGGCTGTAAGTTTGCTCGCTGAGCTGGAAGATTTGTTCTCAGAAGTTTCGTCACCATGCTAAATAACATGGTCAGTGAGCCTCTGTTGAAGCGCTGGCGTCCTGTCCCACTTGCTATGTGCATATCTTCGTCTGTTGTGGTGGGTGATATCACTTCCGGTTCTTTTTCTGAGGGGTTGGTAAATTGGGTCCAAATTGAAGGGCCTGTTGGAGCTACAGTTTGAATGCTAGGCCTCTAGGAATTTCCATGGGTGTCTTTGTTTCGCCTGTTCCAGGATGAATGTATTGTCCCAGTTGAACTGGTGTCCCTCGTTGTCGAAGGATACTTATGATAGTTGGTCATGTCTTTTGGTGCTCATATATCCTGGTGGCTAGTCTCCTGCCAGTCTGTCTGATGGTAAAAAACAAGGACTGCAGATGCTGGAAACCAGAGTTCTTTAAACCAGAGTTCAGAGCCAAACAGGACAAACAGTATAGACTACAGATTCAAAAACACCAGCAACGGTACTCCTTCAAGATCCTTCGCTCCACACTCGCAGCAATGCGCCTGCACCTAACCTCTCTACAGCCAGCCCTGCCTCAGCTGAGGACCACACACACTCAGAATTGCAAAGGGCCCCTTCTGTACTACATTCTCAGGAGAATTCATATTTTACTCTATTCCTGTAGAAAGGCTTTTGCCCGAAACGTCGATTTTCCTGCTCCTTAGATGCTGCCTGACCTGATGTGCTTTTCCAGCACCACTCTCATCTTGATTCTGTCTGATGTACTGTTTGTTGCAGTCCTTGCAGGGTATTTGGTATATGAGACCACTAGAGGCCTGGCATTCAAACCGGAACTCCATCAACAAACATCAATTTTGGACCCCATTTACCAACCTCTCAGAAAAAGAACCGGAAGTGATATCACCGACCACAACAGACCAAGACAGAAAGAAAGCAGGAGTGTATACCAGCACTTCAACGGAGGCTCACTGATGTTATGAGCATGGGGATGAGAACAAATCTTCCAGCTCAGTGAGCAAATTTACAAGTCGAGGGTGTAGTGCTGGAAAAGCACAGCCAGTCAGGCAGGATGCAAGCAGTAGGAGAATAGACGTTGAACATAAGCTCTTCATCAGGTAAGCAACTCTGAACCACAACCTGAGCAAAAATCTTCACAAAAAAGTGATGGGAAATTTAAGTCCAACTTGGCTTCCGCTGCACTCTAGCAAAGACTAAAATGACCTTCAGCAGAAATTCATTACCAGCTGAAATGGACAGCTGATGTTGAAACTGGGCCCCTTCATTGTACATTTTCCCATGACAGGATATGTCTCAGCATCTACAATGTCAAGTCACCTCAGAATTGTAGATTATAAGACTCAGGATGAGAACTTTGGCCAATCTGCCCATCATATTCAATCTGCCATTCAGTTAGATCATAGATAACCTGATAATCTCCAACTACTTTCCTGCCCTTTGTTTAACTTTTAACTTCTTTACTGATTAAAAATCTGCTTCTCAGTCACGAATATACTTAATTACCCAAGCCTGAACAGCCTTCTGCAGTAAAAAAATTCTGAGATTCACCACCCTCAACCAAAAGGCCTTCAATGAGCAGCTCCTTAACCAAACTATGCCTGCTGGTCCTAGACTCAATCAAGGAGAAACAGCCTTTCCACATTTACCCTGTCAAGCCTCCTCAGAATCGTGCATCTTTCAATACAAATCACCTTTCATTCTCCTAAACTCCAATGAGTACAAGCCTGAGCTACACAACCTCTCATTAGAAAAGTCCTTCATACCCAGGATCAATCTAGTGAATCTTCACGGGACTGTCTCAAATGCCAATAGATCTTTCCCTAGATCAGGAAAACAATTTGTTCAGTGCCTCAACTGTGGTCTTATACTTCAACAGGAGCTACTCATTCTTCAAAATAGTCCCAATCTTTTCAACTATTCGCCATATTCAATAAATGTGTTCCAAACAGGAGAACGTGTAAACATACATCCGAACATTATAAATACTTCGTAATTTCATAACTACTTGGAGCTGGAAAGCCTAAGTGACCAAAAAGATGATTATACAGAGGAACCGTGATTATCTGAACGAGATGGGCAGGCACTATTTTGTTTGGAAAATTGATTATTCGGTTAATTGATTTCCTCTGGGGCTCGGAGTTTTCTGTGAAGTCTGCTCCCCGTTCAGGAGACGAGGCAGCAACACACTGCGCTCGAGCCCCCACCCCACCCCATGCAGCCGGACTGTACCCTAGCAGTCAGACTGCTGCTGCCTTTATAGGATAAATCTCCAAATAATACAAACCTTTTCACTTTGACAGGTTCCATCTTTGCCCTGAACAGGTCAATGTTGGAGAGATTTTCTGGGGAGGGGGTGGTGGGCGTGAAGAGAGGGGGGTGTTAAGGGTACATCCCTGTGTAGAGCTCCAGGGAAAGTCTGTTTTGAAGGGGGGGCAGGGGGGGGGAGAAAAGAGGGGAAGAGGGATTGGATTCTGGGAAGATGTTTTCATTGGTAGGAGAGACTAGGACAGAGGTCACAGCCTTTGGTAAAAGGGAAGATGGGGGATAAGGAGAAAGAGAAACTTAAGCCATAGGGTGGTGAATCTATGGAATTTCTTGCCACAGAAGGCTGTGGAAGCCAGGTCAATGAGTATATTTAAGGTGGAGATGGGTTCCTGAGTATCCAGGGTTGCAGGAAGAAAGCGGGAGAATGGGGTGAAGAAATTTATCAGCCATGATTCAATGGCAGAGCTGAGAATGTGTATGGGGTATAAGCAGGCAGATTCAGCTGAGCATGATTCAGATCAGATAAGAACTTACAGTTCACAATAGGGTACTGGAGGCAAGGGTAATAGGTTAACAAAGTGGAAAAACATTCATTATGTAGAACCATTTAACAAGATGAGGTAGCATTCAATACGTAACGTCTTTTAACAAGGTGAAAAGTATTCCATTATGTGGAGCCAGTTAACAAGGTTAAGAACATTCATTTTTTTAACAGCAGACGGCTTAATCTTTCCTGTTGATGCTTACTGATTGTAACAGTCACGTAATCAATATGTATGTTGCCTTATCTGGATGCTGCTTCCTGTAAAATGACTTTATAGTTCATTGAGAAACTGCTGTTCCAGGGAGGATCATGAACTCATGTCCTTGCGCACATGGGGGTTTCCCACCCTCCCTCCCCCCGGCGGCCCCATCTTTCAAAACTCTAGGTTTATACCTGATAGAGTCCTCAAACGTTCCTCATACATTAAGTTTTTCATTCCTGGGACCATTCTCGTGAACCTCCTCTGAACACGCTCCATGATCAGTACATTCTTCCTGAGATATGGGGCCCAAAACTGTGCACAATACTCCAAATGTGGTCTGACCAGAATTCTCAGGAGTACATCCCTACTTTTATATTCAAGTCCCCTCAAAATAAATGCCATCATTGCATTTGTCTTAACTAATGAGTCATCCTGCAAGTTTTCCTTGAGAGAATCCTGGAGTAGAACCCCAAGTCTCTGTGCTTCTGAATTTGGTCCCCATTTAGAAAATAATCCATGCTTCTATTCTTCCGACTAAAGCACATGCCCTTACATTTTCCCACAGTCTTCCAACTGCCGCTTCTATGTCCACTCTACTAATCTAAATTCTTCTGCAGCCTACCCACTCCTCAATGTTACCTGCCCCCTTTACCAGCTTTATATTGTCTGCAACTTAGCCAGAATGCCCTCAGTTTCTTCATCTAGGTTGTTAATGTAGAAAGTGAAAAATTGTGGTCCCACCACAGCCTTGTGGAACACTCCTGGTCACTTGGCTGCCTTCTGAAAAGGACCCTTCTCAATGATGAGAAATAAACTTACCATTTTTAGTAGCCAACCAAGACTTTTAACAGAACTGAAGTGTGGCTCAACTTCCAAGGCATTTTACCCCAATACAGTCAAATCACAAAAACATTTTCTCAAATCAGCATAGTACAGGTGAACTATCTCCAAACCTTTCCAATTCAGACATTTCCCTCCTTGGGTAATAATTCTGACAGGCCTGGCAGTTAGTCCATTTGGACGGAAATTCACAAACAAGTCAGCAAGGTGAACACAGTTATAATGCATACAGAAAATTTGGAAGGTGTGGTGACGGGACATTTCAATGAGATGGGCTTTATTTGGGAGGTTGGCACGACTTGAGATTCTCACTGATTATGTGAATGCTGCTAGGAGGTTTACAGAGCAGGATATATAATCGCCTTGCACTTTTCTAATCTGTGCTCAATACTTTTTTTTAAAAAATCAATCTGTTTAGACATGTTACTTTTGTGCAGGTGGAACTTGAATTCAGGATTTCTGGCTCCAAGAAAGGGAGACTACCACTGCATAACAAGAAATCTTCTGCTGCCAGTGGGTGGGTGTGGTCCAAATCAAACAAGTTGCTTTTTCCTCAATGATGTAAAGCTTGTGTTGTTACAGCTGCACCGTCCAGGAAAGGTATAGACTATTCCCCACATACTGACTTGCATCTTTTTATTAAAGGACAGGATTTAGAAAATCAGGAAGACAGAATTCCTAGCTTCTGACCTGTTCTACTCAATATTTATGTCGCTGAACCGGTTCAGTTTCTGATCAAATGGTAAACTCAGGATGTTCATAGTGGGGAACTCCGCGATGGTGTGACTGAATGCCAAGAGTTAATGGGTCGATTCATGCCACACATCGACTAAAGTTAAGGTACCTTCCTGTTGTTTGGCATTCCAACGTGGATTCCATCAATATCCAAATCGTCATGAATGCTGTTGAATGTTGACTTTGCTTCCTTCAGGTATGTGAAGCAGCTAAAGCCAGTCAGGCCTAGGAAACTTCCAGTGATGTTCTGCAGCTGAGACGGCACTAACAATTCCTTGCTTCTTTTCCTCCTCCATCTTTCTTCCCCTTCCCCACCAACCTCCACCTAATTTGCATTGATAAACTTCACTAGAGCTCCTGGATGCGATTCTCACCCAATTGCATACTTGATGTCAAGCAGTCACCTCACTTCAGGATTTTTAGCTCTGGATGGTTGAACCAAGCCCAAAATCAGATTAGGAATCAAGTGGCTATGACAGAATCCAAATAGGTTAGTGATTATGTTTTTTTAAAAAAAATTCACCTCATGGGACCCAGTCATTGCTGGCCAGCCAGCATTTAAGTGTGACAGATAATATTGTTGATGATCCCCTCATCACTAACAGTTCGGGTAGACAGACAGGGTGCTAGCTGGCAAAGTTGAATTCGTTGTGCTTTTTGCGCAAAGGATATAATTGGGCAACTTTTCTTATTGGCATTTGCCTGAGCATTTTAATCGCCCTAGAACACAAGTCAATTAAAAAGGCATTTGGATATGTACATGAAGATTACTTTGAAGAATTATAGGGAAAACGCTGAGTGGGAATAATTCAACACTTGGCACACGTTTGACAGGTCTAGCATTTTGCACTAGAATCTATGACCCATATACATAGAATTCACAAACTCATCGCCAGTATATGCACACTACAGATCTCACTTCATGGCTCAGATTGATAAAAACCAGATTTAAGACTGTGCTGATACAATATGCAAAACTGAAAAACAGCACTGTTCAAGATTAAAACAGTTGAACCAGCAATTAGGGAGGTGGTGAGTTTGTTAAAATTCAATTTCTTTCAGACCACTGATGGCATAACCTTTACTCACTCCAAAATTCACTGTGTTGTTGAGGTTGGTAGCCTAATGGTGTTATCGCTAGACTATTAATCCAGAGAGCAGAGTAAGGACAGAAAGCCAGATGGTGGAATTTAAATTAATTTTTTTTAAAAATCCGATATTAAGGATCTAATGACAACCATGAAACTGTTGACATTTGTTGAAAAAAATTTTCATTTCACGCATTTCATTATTGCCTTTTAGGCAAGGAACCTGCCATCCTTGCTTGGTGTGGCCTAGGTTTGACTCTAGGCCCACAGCAATGCAGCTGTCTTACCTGTCAGGTAAAAACAATGACTGCAGATGCTGGAAACCAGATTCTGGATTAGTGGTGCTGGAACAGCACAGCAGTTCAGACAGCATCCGAGGAGCAGTAAAATCAATGTCTTACCTGTCCTCTGGGCAATCAGGGATAGTCAATAAATGCTGGCCTAGACTGTATTATAAAACCCTAGCCATTCGAAAGAGCACCTGACCACATTTGTGGGTCAGGGGTTAAAAGATTATCTGGCCCTATTTCAAAGACAGGAATGTTCGCCCATTCTCTTTCCAATATTTATCCTCAACCAGCAACAAACATTCAGGTCACTATAAAATTCCTGTTTTACAGGGCTTTACTGCATGCAACTTAAAAAGGGCATTTAACAATACTTTCAAGTACAGTAGTCAATCCACTAGTACCTCAAGACATAGCCTGAAAAGATATTGTGTAATACAATTAGTGTTGTTATATATTGTAGTACAGAAGTGACTCCATACAAGTGAAAACAGGCTCAAGGGGAGACCTCCAAACTATACACATGATTCAGTTCAAAAAAGATCTGTTTCACACAATCAAAGCTTTACATAAAGGTTAGTTTGAGATTGTTAAATCAGCAGCTAGCTGGATTCAGGTCTCTGCAGCAAATCTGTTTTCTCAGTTAGTCAGATCTCTCATCTTCTGATTATTGAACGTGTCACAAGGGATGACCCTTGGATCTCAGAATTCCAGAAGTGCACCTCTCTGTACAAAAATATACCGTGACATAATAATGAAAATAATAGATTAAGTATGCAGCGTGAGCCACAGAACCCAACTGTGCCCACAGCTCAAGAGCCAGTTGCATTTCAGATAGCAAACAATCTCACAGTATAGTGATTCAATAAAAACACTAGCTAGCTCAGAATGAAACTTTTGAAAATAATTTTTTTCATTCTCAACCTTAAAGCACAAGAGAGTTAAGATGACTAGGTAAATTAGACAAATGGCAGAATTTCTTCCCTGAAGCACATTAGTGAACCGGATGAATGTTTACAGCAATTCATAGACATGATTGACAAGACTGCTTTAGTCAGAGGCTCACTGAAGATGTTACCTCAGATGGTGAAGAAATGTCTGAAAATGAACCTTCCAGCTCAGTGAGCAAACCTGCATCCAGACGACTAATTAAATTAAACTTAATAATGGAATTCAACATCATCTGGCATGTGAGATTTTAAGTCTCAAGATTACTTGTCCAGTGTCAGTACCACTATGACACACTCAGTGTTGGACTAACCAGCAATCCCAGAGGCTGAACTGCCCATTCAGCAAATCAGGGTATCCTTCGCTACATCGATGACTAGGAGCGCATTGTGGTGGCCATACAAAGTGGTTGAACAGTTCATCAACTTCACTAACACCTTCCACCCCACTTCAAGTTCACCTGAACCATCTTAGATACCTGCCTCCGCTTCGAGCTCTCAATCTCTATTTCCAGCAACCGACTCAACAGACACCTACTACAAACCCACCTCCTCCCTCCCTGCTTCCTGTAAAAATGCTATCCCTCATTCCAATTCCTGTACCTCTGCCACATCTGCTCCCAGGAGCATCAATTCCACCATAGAACATCCCAGATAGCCTCCTTCAAAGACCGCAATTTCCCCTCCCACATGATCGACAATGCCTTCCAGCACATCTCATCCACTTCCCTCATCTCTGCCCTTGAACCCCACCCCACCAATATCTGGATAAATCGCAGCATCCTCCACTATTTCTGCCTACAAACATCCCCACCAGCAGGGATACAGTTACCTCCCTGCCCCTATCTACATTTCAGAGACACCATTCCCTCAGCAGCTCCCTTTTAGGTCCACGCCACCCAACAAACTACTCTCCACTGCCGGCACCTTCCCCTGCTAGTACAAGTGCAAGACCTGCACCTACACCTCCCACCTTACCTCTGGCCAAGGCCGCAAAGGATCGTTCGACATTTGACAGACATTTACCTGTACTTCTACACACGTCATCTGTGTCTATTTCTCCCAATGTGGTCTTCTCTACACTAATGAGACAGGACACCAATGTGCAAAATGTTTCAGAGAACAGCTCTGGGATACATGCACAAAACAACCGCATCGCCCTGCAGTCAAACTCTCCCCACCACCCCCCTTCCCACACTCCACCAAGGACATGCAAGTCCTGAGCTGCCTCCACCACCTGATGCCTGGAGGAAGAACACGCCTTCTTGCCTTGGGACCCTCTAGCCACACAGGATGAATGTGGATTTCACCAGTTTCCTCATTTCCACTTCCCCCACCTTCTCCCAGATCCAACCTTCAATTCAACACCACCCTCTTGAACTGTCCTACCTGTCCAGCTTCCTTCCCAGCTATCCACTCCACCCTATCACCATCACTCCCCCACCTCCATCTACCTATCATATTCTCAGTGACCTTTCCCAGCCCCACCCCCTTCTCCCAAATATCTCAGTCCCCTCGGCCCACAAGCCTCAGTCCAGATAAAAGGCTCATGCTCGAAACATCAATACTCCTGCTCCTCGAATGCTGCCCGACAGGCTGTGCTTTTCCAGCACCACACTTCAAACTAGGGTCTCAGTCACATACCCTGATCAGGGATTGGCAACCACTCAAATGAAGGCAAAAACGACTCCTTCCTTGGCCAGTTGAATGTATTTGCTTTTAAAGCTTAAAATACATGACCAAACCAGAAAGAAAAAAATTTAATAGCATCAAAAACAAAATTCAGTCCAACGCAAGGAACTATATCCCAATGTAAGTTGGATTACACCAATATTTAACATAGCTTGAAGAACAATTCCAAGGAAGAATATTAAAGTCAGAAGCAAAATACTGTATAGATGGAGATCGGAAAGAAGGACAAGGAGCTGGACAAATTCAAGTTGTAAGTCAATACTTATACCAGTACATTAAACTGTTCAGTTATCACCCAGTCAACTTAACTTCCTATTCCCCAAACCAGAGCACTGTCTCCTAAACTAATACTATCTTCTAGCCCCAAAGGTCAGGGCATAAATCCCATACAAACAATTACATCAGGAGAGCCACTCAACGCCAAACATAAGAGGTGATCATATGGCCCTTAAAACTTGCTCCATAATGCAATCAAAAATCAACTTCCCTGTCTGTCCACCACCCATAAAAAAAATCTAACTTGTTGAACCCAACCCTCACTGCTGTTTGGGAGGAGAATTTGCAACACCAGTCAAGTGCCTCACCTTTAAACTGAGCCTGCTAATTCTTGATTGCTTAAGGGGAAACTTCTTTCTGCAGCTACCTGTGAAAACCCCTCAGAACCTTATAATTCACTCTAAATTCCAATGAAATATAGATTATAGGTCTGACTTGCTAACTTTCCCCAAGGTCTCAGCTTCACCCCAAGAATCAAGTGAGCATAACTTTCCTGAAGATGGTCCAACACAAGTACATCCTCCCCTATTCTAAAGTGACCAAAACTCTGCACTTTACTGCAGGTGTAGTCTCACCAATGCCCTGTAAAGTCATATCAGGACTTCACTAAAGGTTTTTGAGCCCTTTCAAGTTATCTTCGAAGTTATCTCCAAAGCCCACAGCCTTTTTCCAGTCCAGGAGCAGTGGGAGACATAGCGGAGGTGACCTGGAAACCAGGAGGGTGCCGGGAAGGTAAGGAATTAGTGTATGTAGATAATACACATGTAGTACCTCCCTCTAACCAGAGGGAAAAAAAGACTAAGGTAGGGCTTTTGTTTTTTCCCTTTTCATATATTTACACAAATTGTTTGGTATTAGTTAGTTGATATAAAGCTAAGGTTACAATGGCAGGGAACCTCAGACCCGTGGCATGTGTCTCTTGCTCGATGTGGGAGCTTAGGAACGTGTTTCTCGTTCCTGACTCTTACACTAGCAAGAAGTGTGTCCAGCTGCAGCTGTTGTTTGACTGCATGACGGCTCTGGAGCTGCAGATGGGCTCACTGTGGAGCAACCGCAATGCTGAGGTGGTCATGGATAGCACGTTTTGTGAACTGGTCACACCGCAGATTAGAATTGTGAAGGGAGAGTGTGAATGGGTACCAAAAGACACAAAGAGTTGGAAGGCAGTGCAGGTGTCCCCTGCAGTCATCTCCCTCCAAAACAGAAGGCTCACCGGGGAGGACAGCAGTTGCCAAGATCATGACACCATGGCAGTTCAGGGCAGGAAAGACTCAGGGCCATAGTCATAAGGGATTCTATTTTAAGCGGGGGGGAAAGAGAAGAGGGGAGATAGGCGGTTCTGTGGCCGAAAACAGGACTCCGGGATGGTACATTGCCTCTCAGGTGCCCGGGTCAGGGATGTCACCGACTGGCTGCAGAGCATTCTAAAAGGGGAGGGTGAACGGCCAGTTGTCTTGATGCATATAGGCACCAACGAGGAGTAAAAAACGAGATGAGGTCCTGAAAGAATTCGGGGAGCTAGGAGAGAAGTTAAAGAGGAGGACCTCAAAAGGTAGTGATCTCTGGATTACGACCAGTGCCTCGTGCAAACCAGTAGAGAAATGAAAAAATAGGCAGGATGAACACATGGCTTGAGAGATGGTCTAAGAGGGAGGGATTCAGATTTGTTGGACATTGGGACCGGTTCTGGGGAATGTGGGACTATTACAAAATGGACGGTCTACATCTTAACCAATCTGGAACCAACGTCCTCAGGGGAGTTTTTGCTACTGCTATTGGGGAGGTTTTAAACTAATGTAGCAGGGAGCTGAGAACCAGAAGAGAAGACAAGTAGACAGTGAGGTGGAAACTGGAGACTGTAAGAATCATGAAGATAGCATTAATAAGGGGAAGAGTCGGGAGAGAGTGAATGAACGCAAAAGAACTGATGGCCTGAAGTGCATCTACTCTAATGCAAGGAGCATAGTGTGTAGATGAACTTAGGGCTTGGATTGATGCCGGAGAGTATGACATTATTGCAATCACCAACACTTGGTTGAAGGAAGGGCATGATTGGAAACTGAATGTTCCAGGATATAGACACTTTAGACCAGACAGAGAGGGGGGCGTGGAGTTGCATAGCTGGTCAGGGATGATAGTATAGCTGTGCTATAGAAAGACACTATGGAGGGCATGGGTAGTGAGGCATTATGGGTGGATCTGAGAACTAAGAAGGTGCAGTTACATTGTTGAGGCTATATTACAGGCCTTCCAACAGTGAGCATGGGGTAGAAGAACAAATATGTAAACAGATTATGAAAAGATGCAGAGGCAACAGGGTAGTGGTGATGGGAGATTTTAAATTTCCCAACATTCACTGGGATACACTTAGCATCAGAGGTCTGGATGGGGTAGAATTTCTAAGTAGCACCCAGGAGAGTTTTCTAGCACAATGTCAATAGTCTGACGAGGGAAGGGGCCATATTGGACCTGGTGTTGGGGAAATGAGGTGGTAGAAGTTGCAGTGGGGGGATTTCTTTGGCAACAGTGACCACAGTTCTGCAAGTCTTAGAATATTCTTAGACAAAGATGAGAATGGTCCTAAGGGAAGAGTACTAAACTGGGCCAAGGCCAGTTATAATCAAAATTAGGCAGGAACTGGGAAATGTCGACTGGACACAGCTATTTGAAGGCAAGTGCACATTTGACATGTGGGATGCTTTCAAAGATTGGTTAAAGATAGTGCAATAGGCATGTCGCATTGAAGGAAAAGGATAGGAAAGGCAAGATTCTTGAACGATGGATGACAGGAGAAATCGTACAACTAGCCAAGAGGAAAAGGGAAGCATACATGAGGTCGCGGCAGCTAAGAACAGAATAGGCCCTGGAGGAATATCCGAACAGTAGGACCAGTCTTAAATGAGGAATCAAGCGGGCTAAAAGGGATCATGAAACAGCTTTAGCAAGCAGAATAAGGAGAATCTCAAAGCATTTTATTCTTATATAAGAAGCAAGCAGATAACTAGAGAAAGGATTGGTCCACTAAAGGATAATGAAGGAAGGCTGTGTGTCAAACCTGAGAGAATGGGTGAGAATCTGAATGATTATTTTGCATCAGTGTTCACTGAGATGAACATGATGACTCTTGAGATTAGAGATAGAAGTTTGATTAGATTGGATCACGTTGACATAAGTAGGGAAGATGTGTTGGGTAGGCTAGAGGTTAAGGTGGACGAATCCCCAAGACCGGATGGGATCTATTCTAGGGAGGCGATAGAGGAAATAGCTGGGACCCTGACAGAATTCTTTGGGACATCCTTAAATACAGGTGAGGTGGAGGAGGACTGGAGGGTTGCTCATGTTGCCCCCCTGTACAAGTTGGATAGTAGGGATATTCCGGGTAACTACAGACCAGTGAGCCTGACATCGGTGGTGGGGAAGTTGAAGGAGGTACTGAGGGATAGGATCTATTTATATGCAGGAAAGAATGGGCTTATCAGTGACAGACAACATGGTTTGTGCAGGGGAGATTGTGCCTTACCAACTTTGAGTTCGAGGAAGTGACCAAGTTGATAGATGAAGAGAGGGCTGTAGATGTCATATACATGGACCTAAAAAAGGCATTTGATAAGGTTCCCCATGGCAAACTAATAGAGAAAGTGAAGTCACATGGTGGGCAGGGTGTTCTAGCTAGGTGGATAAAAAACTGGTTGAGCAACAGGAAGCAAAGAGTAGTTGTTGAAGGGAGTTTCTTGAAATGGAGAAAGATGACCAGTGGTGTTCCACAGGAATCAGCGCTGGGGCCACTATTGTTTGTGATATACATAAATAATCTGGAAAAGGGCACTGTTGGTATGGATCAGCAAGTTTGTAGATGACACAGATTGGTGGAGTAGCAGAAAGCTTAAGGGACTGTCAAAGAACACAGGAGAATATAGATAGACTCAAGAGTTGGGTGAAAGGTGGCAGATGGAGTTCAATCCAGACAAGTGAGGTAATGCATTTAAGCAAGTCTAATTCTGGAGTAAATTATACTGTAAAAGGAAGAACTTGGGAAAAGTTGATGGGCAGAGAGATCTGGGAGTGCAGGTCCATTGGATCCTGAAGGTTGCTGCACAGGTGAATAGAGTGGTCAAGAAGGCATTTACTATGTTTGCCTTCATTGGATCGGGTATTGAGTATAAGAGCTGGCAGGTCACGTTAAAATTGTACAAGACATTGGTACGGCTGCATTTGGAATACTGTGCACAGTTCTAGTCGCCACATTACCAAAAGGATGTGGACGCTTTAGAGAGGATGCAGAGGTTTACAAGGATGTTGCCTGGTGCTAGTTATAAAGAAAGGTGGAGTAGGTTAGGTTTGTTTTCATTAGAAAAAGGAGATTGCGGGGGGACCTGATTGAGGTTTACAAAATCATGAAGAGTATCGACAGGGTGGATAGAGACAAGCTTTTTCCCCAGGGTGAAGGATTCAATAATGAGAGGTCACGCTTTCAAGGTGAGAGGTGGAAAGTTAAAAGGGGATACACTTCAGTGGGTGGTGGGTGTCTGGAACGCATTGCCAGCAGAGGTGGTAGAGGCAGGCATGGTAGATTCATTTAAGAGGAGTCTAGACAGATGCATGAGTAAGTGGGGATCAGAGGGATAGATGCTTAGGAATTGACCGACAGGTTTGGACAGTACATTTGGATCCGCTCAGGCTTGGAGGGCCGAAGGGCCTGTTCCTGAGCTGTAAGTTTTCTTTTTTCTTTATTCTTATCTCAAATTTGGTAGCGTATGCAAATTAATAGTTGTGTATCGTTCAATTAAGACACTGAATTGGAAAACACTCTCTGCAATGACTAAGCTACTAGCCAAATGTTAAGAGATTATTCGAAGAATGTGTATTTTAAGAGTTGCAGCATCTTTGCACAGACATCTATCCATCAGGCCAAATGCCAGGCCAAAATAACTCCTTCAAACTGTCAGAGAAGGGATTAAGGAATTTGTACATTCAAAATGATTTCACCCCCAAAGTCTGATTCGTCCAACCACCATCTCAGCAGCTGATCTAATTAATTCCAGTAATACTGCCAGTGATCACCAAGTTCAGTAAGAACTGGAATTAGTGACAATTTAGCTAAGAGCATTGACTGCTCATTTCCAAACAGTACTGTCTACTGCAAGGATATGGGCAAAGGAGAGGGAGATAGAAAATCAGGAAACTTCATGATTTCTGACCCAACTGGAGGGTTAAGCACGGTGGGGAGGAAAGAGTTAAATGTATTTTTCACCATTTCCAGCTAATAGCTGAGAACTAGAAATAATCTTTTCCAATTTACTTTTATGGGTCACAATGTGGCCTTACTTCCACTCCTGTGTCTTATGGTCTTAATGTCTACCCCCAATCACTTTTTACTTTTGAAAAAGTGGCGAGCGGTCTTCTTGAACTGCTACAATCTAAATGAAGCTACTCTAACAATGATATGGTTAGGTTGGAGTTTCAAATTTTTATGCATGCCAAATCTGAATGGCTTGTCATTTGAAGTGGACTTGATCACATTGTTGTAATGCCTCACGGTGGTAGCATGCTGGAAATCAAGCCGCGCCTTGTCAAAGAAATTTGCAATTTCATACAAGTATACAAAATTCCTCAGTTTACCGGTCTTTTAAGCCCAGGGTGACAAATTACAGACCAGGCTTCTGTACTGATGATTATTTATTACAAATAGATTTTAGCTACAAGAAAACATTTCAACCCAATTGACACAAGTTACATTCTAACATTTGAACTCCCCTATACAAAAAAGACATACGTCATAGGCAAAGGGAAAGACTATGAAGATAATTCAATGTTCCTTGTCTACACAATTCACTATAATGATCCTTTTGGCTTGTCAGGTCCTGTTGCTTCTCAATCATCCTTCTATATGAACTTCCAGTGGTTTGTACAAGGCAAGGGACAACTGCTTCACAACTGAAATCACAGGATCGCTACGGTGCGGAAAGAGGCCACTTAGTCCTTTGAGTCTGCAGAGTGTCCAAAGAGCATCCCCACCCAGTTCCCATTCCTGCTCTTGAGAGCCACTTTATATGTTCCTTTCCTTCTTAAATGCCTGTAGGAACTCTGGCCATCTGTTCCTACAGTTCTGGTTCACTTCCTCTTATGCTCTAATTTTTTTTCTCTCCTGATTAACTTCCAACCTATAAAGAACAGTAGAAAATGATTAATCAGTTGACCCTTTCATGTCAGTGACCTCAATTCAAAAGTAGATTACTCGTAGTAAATTGTTCTGGGACAACTTGATCATGAAAATTACAAGTGTAATTTTTTGTATTACCTCAACTTGTGGCTATAGAGCAATTTATATTTACATTTCAGCCACTTCAAAACACACTATCATGACATTCAGTTCTAGTGGAGCTTGATATTACAGAGAGAGTCACAAGTTAGAGCAACTCAAAAACTTTCCAAGTACTGAGTGGCAGACACGGTCTACCAAGGTCATAGCCTCGTCTCACTCTTCCCATCACCCAATCCTCACTGAGAAAACACAACAGAAGCCAAAAGAGATAGTTTCACTGTGCTCAGGGCTTGGTCATTTAAATATGTGCGGACAGTTACAGCAGACATAAGCTATAAACTTAACATGGTTGGCAACAAAGAAATCAGGAGAGAGGAAGGAAGACTGAATGCTAAAAATAGATGCCAAAGTGCACTATCAAAAGAACAGTGACTCGACCAAATACTTGGCAGAGTTCTGGTTTCAATTTTACAGAGAAAGGGAAAAAAGGCATTAAGAGTAAGGATTTACATGAGTAAAACTTCAGTTCTGGCAACAGCCAAGAGCTCTGTGATCTAGATGTGGCCTGTGGAAATCTTAACATTATTAAGGGCTTAGTTGATGTTTGTACTTTAGCAGGCAATCTGAAACTGGGGACCACATATATATGGTTAGTAATAAACCCAGTGAAGAGTTTAGGAAGGTGGAGTTTGCCATAGGTACATCTAGCAAGCTGTCTAAGCACAAAGAACAGCATAGAAGGATATGATAGGATGAGGTTCATATGAAATACAAAACTGGCACAGCCCAACTGGGTTAAATGCTCAGAAGCTACACAATGTATTGGACAACTACTGCACTCCAGCTTTGAATCTATACTGTAGGGAAACTCAAAAATCAGTCCTCCCAGTAACAGAATTTCAGTTGGCTAAGAGACACCAGCACCTCAGGAGTCCAGAACTATCAAGCAGGAATCTTAATTAAAATGGCAAATTAGAATCAGGTCCAGCATTCCAACTGCATGCCTAATTAAAAGGTTCCACTATCTTCAATTCTGCAACAGCAATCTTTGGTTAATTTATCATACTATCATACCAGGCTGAAGAAAATGGTTCATCATTAACTACAAAGACTAGGGAATACAGATTTGGACAAGAGATAAAGGAGGGATGCAAAGTGCAACCTTTTTAAATTGTGTTAATTACTTGGACCTGTTAACTACAGACAACTGAGAAATTTTAGGCTACAAATGATTTCAGAAGTAAATTAGATGAGCACACAAAAGGGAATAAAGTCACTAGAGGAACAAAGCACAGAAATGGAATTGATCATGTTATTGCTCCTGAACAATTCAAACCTGATGGGCCAAATGGTTTCTTCTGTGCTCCAATGACTCAGGTTCCATCTCAGTCTGATCACGACAGATCTGCATTAATCACTGGATGCCCAAAGCAAACTGCATCTGATTAAGAATTTCTGAAGTGCAGTCACAGTTGCATCTAGGAAATACAGCAAATACCTGTTGCACAGCATGTTCACAAAATGAAAATGTATATAAGAGTAGAAGCAGGCAGGGAAAGAGTTAAGTTCCGAGCTTTATGGATCAAGAGGATCAGCTGATCATGACAATAGGGTGCTGGAGGCAAGGGTAATGGGTTAACGAGGTGGAAAAGCATTCATTATGTACAGCCATTTAAGAAAGTGAGGTAGCACTCAATACATAACGTCAGTTAACAAGGTGAAAAGTATTCATTATATGAAGCCAGTTAACAAGGTTAAGGACTTTCATTGGCCTTCTCTAAAGGTAAACATGCAGGTTGAGTCTGTGATTAAGAAAGCGAATGCAATGTTGTCTCTTATCTCAAGAGGGTTGGAATATAAAAGCAGAGATGTACTACTAAGACTTTATAAAGCTCTGGTTAGGCCCCATTTGGAGTACTGTGTCCAGTTTTGGTCCCCACACCTCAGGAAGGACATACTGGCACTGGAACGTGTCCAGCGGAGATTCACACGGATGATCCCTGGAATGACAGGTCTAGCATATGAGGAACGGCTGAGGATACTGGGATTGTATTCGTTGGAGTTTAGAAGATTAAGGGGAGACTTCGAGACGTACAAAATAATACATGGCTTGGAAAAGGTGGATGCTAGGAAATTGTTTCCGTTAGGCGAGGAGACTAGGACCCGTGGACACAGCCTTAGAATTAGAGGGGGTCATTTCAGAACAGAAATGCAGAGACATTTCTTCAGCCAGAGAGTGGTGGGCCTGTGGAATTCATTGCCACGGAGTGCAGTGGAAGCCAGGACGCTAAATGTCTTCAAGGCCGAGATTGATAGATTCTTGTTGTCTAGAGGAATTAAGGGCTACGGGGAGAACGCTGGTAAGTGGAGCTGAAATGCGCATCAGCCATGATTGAATGGCGGAGTGGACTCGATGGGCCGAATGGCCTTACTTCCACTCCTATGTCTTATGGTCTTATTGTCTAAAAGCAGATGGCTTAATCTTTAGAGTTGATGCTCACTGATTGTAAAAGTCACTCAATTAATATGTTACCTTATCTGGATGCTCCTCCTTATAAAATGACTTTATAGTTCATTGAGAAACTGCTATTACCAGAGAAGACCGCGAACGCATGTCCCTGTGCACATGTTTGATCATTTTCCCCCTCCAGGACCCGTAAAACTATACTGTGTCTGAGCATTTTGCCTTGACGGTAGCAGGTGGGCAATTATATTGAGAGATGTTGACAAAGGGATAAATATTGACCAGGATAATGATTTGGGAATGTCATGGGATTTTTTACATCCATGGAGATGGGGTCTGTTCAATGTTTCATCCAACAAATGGCAACTCCAATAGTGCATTTATCCTTCAGTACAACAGTATCACCAATTTTGAAACTACAGTGCAAAAGCCAGAGGTGAGACAAAAAAAATCCAGATCCTTGTCTCAGAGGCAAATATACTACCACCTAAGCAACAACTTGCAAGCTCTAGCTCTGGAATCCATTACTGTAGCCACATTGGAGTTTCCCTAGAAAACAATTATATAAACCAATGGAGTATAAACTATGTTTCTCCATGAAGATGGTGGGTAAGCTTTGGAGAATTAGGTGTTAAATTACTAACAGAGCATTCCTTACACATCTAACCAGAAGCTGCACTGGAATAGTCACATAAATACTGTGGAAATCAATGCCTTGCATGACCTCTTTGTATTATCTAACATTTTTAAAACATTAGAGTTACAACAGTAGTCACAGACTTACAACCTTGGAGCTCTCCACTGTCAGAGTCACTGGTCCAGTTGAAATCACTTGGCAAGACTTCAAAATCAAAAGTCAATGGACATTATTTTTATAGAGACTGACTATCAACACCTTATAAAGAGTAAAATTTCCTTTAAAAAAACCTATAGAAAACAGCAGCCATTTTGTGCCAGAACAGTCTTATTTGAGTGCCCCTTCTTGGCAAAGAGGAAAAGTTTCAGCCACAGGTAAGGTCTATTGTAAAATGAAGATTCAGACTTCAAATCACATCCAGTACGATTGGGATGACAGTACATTTGCAGCAGTCGGATATGAGGAGCCGAGGATCTAAAGAATAAATCTGATGTTAGCAGAAAATCCTACTCAAAACTACAGGCAGAGCCTTTGAATTAGTCTCCAATTCATCTGAAAATGTAGTCATGTACCTGGATTCATTTGGAAACAATCTGGCAATATAATTGCTTAAAGACAAACTATTTGGTTGCCTCTCCCATTATCCACAAGGTTAAGCAGTCACGAAAGAAAACAAACACGGCAAGTTTAGGAAACCAGATCATCCCTCAATAAAACACTGGTCTCAAATTTGAAAATTGTATAAGCTACCTTATCTAAATAGACATTTAGTAGTCAACGGGACCGTCAACTAACATCAGATTGGTTCTTTGGATCCTGGGTTCCTCATATCAGACTACTGCAAATGTACTTTATCAGTCACATTGGGATGTGATTTGAAGCTTGAATCTTCATTTTACAGTAGACCCTATCTGTGGCTGAAATAAAAAGAATTCTACTCAGTCACTCAATAATTTACCATTATATTTACAAAGTGAGTTATTTAGCATGGCAATTAGTCATGAGAATGTCCTTCCTTCCTACAGAGCCTGACCTCCCCAACCTAGTGGGAAACCACAGCACACCTGCCATGACAGGAAGTAGAAACAGCATAAAATGACATTAGCCAGACAGCATTTAGAGTATAAATGGCAGAGTGTGTTGGAAGGAATCAGGAGCTTCTCCACAGCTCTACAGTTAAAAATCGGTGTGTGACAAACAATTTAAAACAAGTGCCTGTAACCCAAGAGCAAAACCTGGTTACTGGATGCACAACAAAACACAACTGAGTCTGGTTTATAAAAAAAGGTGCCCCTTGAACTGAAGGGACTCCTAGGTCATTTTAATAGCATGGTTGGGAATCTAGCATTAGGTATAGATCAGAGCAGGTAAAGATGCCAGATTTACTGCCTAAAGATATTCATAAAAACAAAACATTTTTGAAAACAATGGTTGCATAGTCACTACACTTCTTCATTGTATACAAATTTCACTAATCACCATGGTGGAAACTGAATCCATAACGTTGGAAAGCATCAGCCTGGGCCTCTATTACTAGTCCAGTGACATCATAATGCCATCATGTGTTCTTTGTGTGATTCAAGATTTAAAAATGACAGATTCATTCACCAAGAGGCCACACAGCTATGTACATGCTCCTCTGTATCTCAGTGGTCAGCTACCATTACCCTTAACAACATTGACTACAGAAGCAGTAGGCTCTCATTTACCTTTATCATAGACAAAAAAAAAAAATCAAGCAGATTACTGTGGTTAAAATCCCACTGTAAAAACACTGCAACATCCTGTTGCAACATAAGAGAAAAAAAATGTACAGGAAAAACATCAGATCAAAGTCAAGAGCTTTCATCTGCAGCCTTGCCTGAAGTCAAAACTACGAGATGTTCATCCCAAAGGGAAATCTTGATTGGGCCCACTTCCACATCCACTGCAGATGCTATTCCCTCCCATTACTTAATTGTATTTAGATTCCTAAAAACAGAATTATCACATCATCTATATAAAATCCAAAGATGACAACAGAATCAGAGCTCCAGCCAAATGAGACGCTTTGGTGAGCAGGCAGCCAACTTTGATTCTTGTCTGAAAAAAAGACTATACCCTGGCTTTCAATTGTCCTACTGCAACACCTGATGAACCAGAAGATTCAAAATTGGAAATATTGAATCAATCAGCTTCCACTCTCTTATACAATTATCACATTTATAGAACGTCCTTTACATCAACATTACTGAAACAAAAACAGTGGTTGCTGGAAAAACTCAGCAGGTCAGACAGCATCTGCAAAGAGAAGAGAAATCAAAGTTAACGTTTCGGGTTCAGTGACCCTTCCTCAGAACACTGCTGACATGGTTATGTAAATAAACCAAACAACAAATGGAAAAACTGGGGGGCAGTGACAAACAGTAATTTTGCCTCCAAAAGACTCTTCAGCATCTTCTAAACTTGCAATATCAAGACCAGGGAGCAGCTCGTCAGTAGTGTAGAGCCAGGATGTACAACGATACCCTAAAATGCTCAACGTGGCTTAAGACATTACATTTTGGCAGAAGGAAAGATTACTCCCACCTAAAATAAACTGACTTCAGAAAATAGTTTGGGATGTGCTTAATTACATTTCCTTGCAACTCATTGATACTAAGACACAATCTAATCAAAAATATTGATGTTGTATTGCACTCAGGGCATTCCAAAGCCCTTTATGGCCAATTAAATACTCTAGGATAGTCATAGGAAAAGATGCATCAAGTTTGCATCGGGCAAGCTTTCAAAAGCATTGATATAATTGTTTTTTAGTAACACGGACTGGAGAATAAATACAGGATAACAGGTGGTCTCCTTTGAAATAGTGTCCTGTGCAATCCTTTACTTCCACCCCAAACAGCAGACAAGGATCACTGTTCAATTCAGATCAAATGAAACAGCAGTGAGAAAGCAGCAGAGCACTCAAGTCACTGAAGAAAGGAAATTAAAAATGACCAATCTTATTTGTAAACAGCTTCGTTTCAGCAACAGCCTGCAAAGGTCACAGCACAATGCTGGGAATTTCTCAACACTGCAGCTGAAACTCACGAATCATATTCAGTTCATGTAAAGATGGATACAAACAAAAACAGTCACTAACATGAAATCATGTAACATAGTAATAGGCATTTTTTTGTTGCCATAATCTTCAAATGCATCCTACTTCCTGATTTTTAAATTCAAAATAAGAAGAAAACAAGTTATTTCAAGTAAGCAGCATATCGTGAGGCTCATTACCACAGGACCATAAAATGTCCCAATCAACCAAGAGGGTTTCAGACTGAATACTGGGGCACGCGATAGAATTCTGAAAGCCATATTATAAAGACAGATGGCACAAAAAAAATGATATAGGATGACAGCAGGAAAATAAAAAGATACAACCATCTGAGGAAGGGGACTAGGCTGGCTCTCCTGATCATAAAGGGCAAGGAGAGGAAGCAATATCCAGATCTTTAAGTTAAAAAGACTGCTTAATTGGGCAGTGTTCCCACTTGTGGGAATGAGCAAAACAAAACTTAATTCAGGAGCAACATGTTTACTCAGACAGTGGCAACAATGTGAAACTTGCTACCCAGGAAGCAATTAAAGTAACGGGGCAATTAACTCTAAGGCAAACAGATTGACTCACTATTAGTCACAAATCTAAGGACAGTATAAATAGAGTTACGCCACAGTCCAGTCAGTTACAATCTTATAAGAGGAGCAGAGCATGCTTGAAGGGACTGCTGCTCCTAATCATGCACCTTTTCTCTAGTATATACTGTATACCAACTCTTTCCTAGCCACAATCAATCTGACGAGTCATCACTGGACTCCGAAAACATTAATGCTGTTTTCTCTCCCCAAATGCTGCCAGACCTGCTGAGGTTTTTCCAGCAATTTCTGATTTGTTTCTCAAAAGTACATCGTTGGCTCTAAAGTGATTTGAGACATCATAAAAGACATTGATGAACTGCACGTTTTTTTCCTACTATATTCTGCAAGTTAGTCAAAACAGCTAAGTTTGATGTTAAAACCACAAACTAAACATCACCCTCCAATACCAAAGCTAATGCTCAAAAGTAGATATTGCAAATTGCAGCTGAAGCAACATGTTCGCTGTTTCATTTAAGCCAGGGTGCACCAACATGAACATCCAAACCACACCAAGAACAAAACCTCAAATAGCAGAGGCATTTTTTTTTAAAAAAAAGCTACTGCAACATTTAAATGACTGACCACTCCAGAAATGAACTACACTAGCGTGTGAAAGTGCACTGACAGTAATACAAGGGACACAATTTATTTTTAAAATCAATAGCATCATCTTTTCCAAAAATTACATTTTCAAATCTCTCCATTGTCTCTACCCTCCTCATCTAAAGCTCCTCTTACTCTAAACTTCCAGCGATCAGATTTTCTCCAGTTACCGCTACGTGAATGTTTGCTGCACCTTCAAATCCAAATTCCTTTATCTTTTGGGCAGCACGGTGGTTAGCACTGCTGCCTCACAGCGCCAGAGACCCGGGTTCAATTCCCATCTCAGGCACTGTGAGGCAGCAGCGTCTGCGTGGGTTTCCTCCAGGTGCTCCTCCCACAGTCCAAAGATGTGCAGGTCAGGTGAATTGGCCATGCTAAATTATCCCTAGAGTTAGGTGAAGGGGTAAGTGTAGGGGTATGGGTGGGTTGCGCTTCGGCGGGTTGGTGTGGACTTGTTGGGCTGAAGGGCTTGTTTCCACACTGTAGGTAATCTAATCTAATCTTAACCTACTTGTCAAATGTAATTTTATTTGCTAAATTATCCGTACAGCACTTTGGGTGGCTTTAGGTTAGTTATAAAAATACAATTTCTGGTGGTGATAGCATCATTACCCAGACTTTACTCTTCAATTTCACTGCTGCCCCCAAAAAAATGGATCATAATAAAACTGACAGGATCAATAAATGGTTTTGCAGTTGATGAAAAAGTGTCACTTTCAACTCATTTCAACAGCAACCAACACACAATAGGATCTCCCTCCTGGTCTCAGAACCAGGGTCCCAGGTTCGATTCCAGCCTCGGGCAACTGTGTGTGGAGTTTGCACATTCTCCCCGTGTCTGCGTGGGTTTCCTCCGGGTGCTCCAGTTTCCTCCCACAAACACAAAAATGTGCAGGTCAGGTGAATTGGCCATGTTAAATTGCCTATGGGTTAGGTGCATTAGTCAGAGGGAAATGGGTCTGGGTGGGTTACTCTTCAGAGGGTCAGTGTGGACGTGTTGGGCCAAAGGGCCTGTTTCCACACTGTAGGGAATCTAATCTAATCATTTCAGATTGGAAACAAAGCTAGGTGAAACAACCATAGTTTGAATATATGGAGAAAAGGTCTGATAAACCACAGGCAGCTTTACTCTTGCTGGTTCTGAACACTAATCCTATTATACACTGAATGAAACCTCAGTGTCATGAAGGACTTTGTATTTTCTCCTGATCAAATGGGAGATATTTAAATGCAAGTGACTAGTGTGTACATTCTGCATCCAAACACAAGTGTGAGGCTAAATGACAAATTGATGTACATAACCCACATTTGATCAGATTGCTGAAAATTCATCAGCTCAGATGAGGGCAAGGGGGTGGGGAGGGAGAAGAGAGAGAAGGAAATCTAAACAAGTTAGGATTGATTACCTCATCAAAATGCTATCATAGGTAGACAAAATGAGAGGGGTTTGCAATTTGTTGCCTTCTCTAATTGTCAGAATATGCAGAACTAAATTGGAAGCTTTAGGAAACATTAAATTGCACTTACACAACATTGAAGTGTCAATTTCCAGTAAGTGCTTCAGATTTTGACTTTATAATACACTAATCATTCCACATATAGCATAGCCAATGATTGTTTGGTAAAAACACAATTTTGTTTTTACTAATGGTACCATGAAGTCCTTTGCTAAAGTGGAAGGGATTTGGTAACATTTCTCCTAAATCCTATCATTCAAAACATAGTACCTAATTCAGCTGGCTGAATTGAGTCAAGAGCTTTAACATAGAACTGGACAGCACAAAAAGCTCAGCTATAGTAATGTCAAGATCTACAAGTATTGCAGTACTGGCAAAACAGTTCAAGACAGGAGGGGTTTGAAAAATAAGAATGAGAAATTTGAACAAGCAAAGTCCACACCTCATTAGCCTCCCTGAAGAATTAAACTCAATTTCTTCATGTGGCTTCACAGTGATGGTCTTCTTTAATTGAATGTCCCAAAACGTTCACCTGTTGATCAAGCTATTTGACAACATGGAGAAAGTGCTCTGAAGTGACTGTGTGAATTAATTTCTCACTTGTATTTCTAATCTTAACATGCTAAAGCTGCATTGCATCATTTCATCATAATGAGCACTGTCAGGCCTCCAGGACACCTACATTGGAACTTTGAGACAGTAGTTTCACAGAGCTAGCTCAACTGGAGCAGTGCTCTGAAAGTTTGTACTTTCAAATAAACCTATTGGACTATAACCTGGTGTTGTGATTTTTAATTTTGCTTACCACAGCAGATGCTCATCGCATCTTCCAACCCACACTTGATTACAGAAAGGCAAATTAACAGGAGACAGACATTTATCAGCTCATTGTAATCTTTTCTTTCTAAGGCCCCCTTATAGCTGTGCTAGTGTCCCTATTCCTAGTCTGGGAGACAAAGTTTCAAGTCCAACCTGCTCCAGAGGTGTGTAAATAACATCTCTGAATGGGTTGATTAGAAAACATCTAATCTATTTTGTAACAGACTTGTAAGCAAGTGTTGTAGCAAGCCTTGGGTAATGCTACGTTGGAAGAGATGGCAAGTAATTGATGTAGATTGTCTATAGCTTGCTTCCCAGTATGGAGTGCACAGTAAAGAAGGCTATCTCAGAGTATAACAAGATCTTGATCAGACAGGCAAATGGGCCGAGTTGGAGATAGAGTTTAAATTAATGTGAGGTGCTGCATTGTGGAAAGGCAAATCAGAGCAGGACTTATACACTTAAATGGTAAGGTCTGGAGAGGGCTGCTGAACGGAGACCTTGGAGTGCAGGTTCATAGTTGTTTGAAAGTGGAGTTGCAGATAGAATGGTATGCTTGCCTTTATTGGTCAAAGCATTGAGTATACAAGTTGAGAATTCATGTTGCAGTTGTACAGGACATTGTTAGGCTACTATTGGAATACTTTGCAATTCAGATCTCCCTCCTAGAGCATATTGTGAAACTTGAAAGTGTTCAGGAAACATTTACGAAGGTGTTGTCAGGGTTGGAGGTTTTGAGCTTATAGGGAAAGGCTGAATAGGCTGGGGCTATTTTCCCTGGAGCGGAGGCTGAGCGGTGACCTTCTAGAGGTCTATAAAATCATGAGGGCCATGAATAGGGTAAACAGGCTAGGTCTTTTCCTCAGTGCGGGGTGTCGAAAACTCAGGGACATAAGTTTAAGGAGAGGGGAACGATTTAGAAGGGACCTAAGGGGCAACTTTTTCCACACAGCGGTGCATATATGGAATGAACTCCAAAGTAATGGAGGCTGGTACAACATTTAAAAGGCATCTGGATGAGTATATGAATAGGAAGGGTTAGAGGGATATGGGCCAAATGTTGGCAAATGGAACTAGATTTATAGAGGATATCTGGTCGGTGTGGATGGGTTTGACTAAAGGGTTTGTTTCTGCACTGTACACCTTTATGACTCCAAGACGACTTCAGTTTGGATGTAGAAGCTCACTAGCACTTTGTCAAAGGCAATCGGGGAAGTGCAAAAAAGGTTGTCTTGCCAGTGTCCAAGTTCCTTTATCCAACTTGCAATTCACCACCTCATCTTGGGTCCAAACTTTTGAGCAAAAGCTATTTTTTCCACACAAGTGTGAATAGCATTCAAAGGCCATTTGGAAAAAACAACATTAGGGCAAGAGGGATAGGTGTTGGCTCAAGGAGAGACCAAATAAAATGCTCATTCAGGCATTTCGAAAATAGCAATCATATCATGTAGAGTTATGAGAAGGCTCAAGAAACAATTGAATCTTAAAATACTCAATTAAAATAATCAAATACTTGAGTTATAATTTCAGATTTGGAAGAGAATGTCGCTCAAGTAGTTTGGATTCAGAGTCAGATGTACAGCATGGAAACAGACCCTTCAGACCAACCCGTCCATGCCGACCAGATATCCCAACCGCCAGCATCCAGCCCATATCCCTCCAAAGCTTTCATATTCATATACCCATCCAAATGCCTTTTAAATGTTGCAATTGTACCAGCCTCCACCACTTCCTCTGGCAGCTCACTCCATACACTTACCACCCTCTGTCTGAAAAAGTTGCACCGTAGGTCCCTTTTATATCTTTCCCCTCTCACCCTACACCTATGCATCTAGTTCTGGACTCCCTGACCCCAGGGAAGCTATTGTCTATTTATCCTATCCATGCCTCAATTTTGTAAATCTCTAAGGTCACCCCTCAGCCTCCAATGCTCCAGGGAAAAGCGCCACAGCCTGTTCAGCCTCTCCCTATAGCTCAAATCCTCTAACCCTAGCAACATCCTTGTAAAGCTTTTCTGAACCCTTTCAAGTTTCACAACATCTTTCCGATAGGAAGGAGACCAGAATTGCATGCAATATTCCAATAGTGGCCTAACCAAGAAGCAACATGACCGCCCAACTCCTGTACTCAATACTGACCAATAAAGGAAAGCACACCAAACGCCTTCTTCACTATCCTATCTTCCTGCGACTCCATGAACCTGTACTCCAAGGTCTCTTTGTTCAGCAACACTCCCTAGGACCTTACCATTAAGTGTATAAGGCCTGTTAAGATTTGCTTTCCCAAAACGCAGCACCTCACATTAATCTGAATTAAACTGGAAGAATACCAGAAGAGTAGGACAAGTCATAAACGATGAATCAAGCAGGCTAGAAGGGATCATGAAACAGCTTTAGCAAGCAGAATTAAGGTGAATCTCAAAGCATTTTATTCTTATATAAGAAGCGGGTAACTGGAGAAAAAAGATTGGTCAACTAAAGGATAATGAAGGAAGGCTGTGTGTCAAACCTGAGAGAATGGGTGAGAATCTGAATGATTACTTTGCATCAGTATTCACTGAGGAGATGAATGTGATGAATCTTGAGATTAGATTAGATTAGATAACTTAGTGTGGAAACAGGCCCTTCGGCCCAACAAGTCCACACCTCCCCGCCGAAGCGCAACCCACCCATACCCCTACATCTACCCCTTACCTAACACTATGGGCAATTTAGCATGGCCAATTCACCTGACCTGCACATCTTTGGAGTGTGGGAGGAAACCAGAGCACCCGGAGGAAACCCACGCAGACACGGGGAGAACGTGCAAACTCCACACAGAGTCGCCTGAGGCGGGAAATGAACCCGGATCTCTGGCGCTGTGAGGCAGCAGTGCTAACCACTGTGCCACCATGCCGCCCACACGGGATTAGAGATAGAAGTTTGGTTAGTCTGGATCACGTTGACATAAATAGGGAAGATGTGTTGGGTAGGCTAGAGGTTAAGGTGGACAAATCCCCAAGACCAGATGGGATCTATCCCAAGTTGCTGAGTAGGTAAGAGAAAATAGCTGGGGCCCTGACAGATCTTTGTGGCATTCTTAAGTACAGGTGAGGTGCCAGAGGACTGGAAGGTTGCTCATGTTGTCTCCCTGTACAAGGAGGGTAGTAGGGATATTCCGGGTAACTACAGACCAATGAGCCTGACATCGGTGGTGGGAAAGTTGCTGGAGAGGGTACTGAGGGATAGGATCTATTTATATTTAGAAAAGAATGGGCTTATCATTGGTTAGGCAACATGGTTTGTGCAGGGGAGATCGTGCCTTACCAACTGAGTTTGAGGAAGTGACCAAGTTGATAGATGAAGGAAGGGCTGTTGATGTCATATAACATGGACTTTAGTAAATTGTTTGATAAGGTTCACCATGATAGACTATTGGAGAAAGTGAAGTCACCTGGTGTGCAGGGTGTTCTAGCTTAGTGGATAAAGAACTGGTTGAGCAACAGGAGACAGAAGGGAGTTTCCTGAAAATGGAGAAAGGTGACCAGTGGTGTTCCGCAGAGGTCAGTGTTGGGGCTACTGTTGTTTGTGATATACATAAATGATCTGGAAGAGGGCACTGTTGGTATGATCAGCAAGTTTGCAGGTGACACTAAGATTGGTGGAGTAGCAGAAAGCTTAAGGGACTGTCCAGGAATACAGGACGATATAGATAGACTGGAGAATTGGGCAGAAAAGTGGCAGATGGCTTTCAATCCAGACAAATTGAGGTGATGCATTTAGGCAAGACTAATTCTAGAGCAAATTATACAATATATGGAAGAGCTTTGGGAAAAGTTGATGGACAGAGCAATCTGAGAGTGCAGGTCCATTGAACCCTGAAGGTTAATGCACAGGTGGATAGAGTGGTCAAGGCAGCATATAGTATGCTGGCCTTCATTGGACGGGGTATTGAGTATAAGAGCTGGCAAGTGTTGTTAAAATTGTACAAGGCATTGGTTCAGCTGCCACGAGAATACTGTGTCCAGTTCTGGTCGCCACATTACCAAAAGGACGTGAACGCTTTGGAGAGGGTGGGCGGCACGGTGGCACAGTGGTTAGCACTGCTGCCTCACAGCGCCTGAGACCCGGGTTCAATTCCCGCCTCAGGCGACTGACTGTGTGGAGTTTGCACGTTCTCCCCGTGTCTGCGTGGGTTTCCTCCGGGTGCTCCGGTTTCCTCCCACAGTCCAAAGATGTGCAGGCCAGGTGAATTGGCCATGCTAAATTGCCCATAGTGTTAGGTAAGGGGTAAACGTAGATGTAGGGGTATGGGTGGGTTACGCTTCGGCGGGGCGGTGTGGACTTGTTGGGCCGAAGGGCCTGTTTCCACACTGTAAGTAATCTAATCTAAGAAGGTTTACGAGGATGTTGTCTGGTATGGAAGGTGCTATGAAGAAAGGTGGAGTAGGTTAGGTTTGTTTTCATTAGGAAAAAAGGAGATTGCAGGCGGACCTGATTGAGGTTTACAAAATCATGAAGGGTATAGACAGGGTGGATAGAGACAAGCTTTCCAGGGTGAAGGATTCAATAACAGAGGTCACGCTTTCAAGGCGAGAGGTGAAAAGTTAAAGGGGGTTACACACGGCAAGTACTTCACACAGAGGATGGTGGGTGTTTGGAACGCATTACCAGCAGAGGTGGTAGAGCAGGCATGGTAGATTCGTCTGGATTTAAGATGCATCTGGACAGATGCACGAGTAGGCGGGGAGTAGAGGGATACAGATGCTTAGAAATTGACTGACAGATTTAGACAGTACATTTGGATCGGCTCAGGCTTGGAGGGCCAAAGAGGGCCCATTCCTGGGCTGTAAATATTTTGTTCTGTTTCATTGCCACTTCTCAACCCATTGACCCATCTGGTCAAGATCCTATGGCAATCCAAGGTAACCTCCTTCGCTGACGACTACAACTCCAATTTTGGTGTCATCTGCAAATTTACTAACTGTACCTCTTATGCTCGCATCCAAATGTAAATAACAAAAAGTAAAGGACCCAGCACCGATCCTTGTGGCTCTCCACTAATCACAGGCCTCCAGTCTGAAAAACAACCCTCCACCACCACCCTCTGTCTTCTACCTTTGAACCTGTTCTGTATCCAAATGGCTAGTTCACCTGTATTCGATGAGATCTAATCTTGCTAATCAGTTTCCCATGGGGAACCTTGTCGAACATCTTACTGATGTCCATACAAATCACATCTACCGCTCTGCCCTCCTCAATCTTCTTTGTTACTTCTTCAAAAAACTCCATCAAGTTTGTGAGACATGATTTCCCATGCATAAAGCCATGTTGACTAACCCTGATCAGTCCTTGCCTTTCCAAATACATGTACACCCTGTCCCTCAGGCTTCCTTCCAACAACTAGCCCACCACCGATGTAAGACTCACTGGCCTCTTGTTCCCTGGCTTGTCCTTACCACCCTTCTTAAACAGTGGCACCACGTTAGCCAACCTTCAGTCTTCCGGCATCTTACCTGTGACTGTCAATGACATACCTCAACAAGAGGTCCAGCAATCACTTCTCTAGCTTCCCACAGATTTCTCAGGTACACCTGATCAGGTCCAGGGATTTATCCACCTTTATGCATTTCAAGACATCCAGCACTTCCTCCTCTGTAATATGGACATTTTGCAAGGTGTCACCATCTATTTCCCTACATTCTATATAGAGTCAATGCAACATACTCATTTAGTATCTCCCCCATTTTCTGCAGCTCCACACAAGGGATCTTTGAGGGACCCTGTTCTCTCCCTAATTACTCTTTTATCCTTAATATATTTGTAAAAATCCTTTGGATTCTCCTTAATTTTATTTGCCAAAGCTATTTCATGTCCCCTTTTTCCCCTCCCGATTTCCCTCTTAAGTATAGTCCTACTTCCTTTATACTCTAAGGCTTCACTCGAGCTATCCTGTCTATACCCGACATATGCTTCCTTCTTTTTCTTAACCAAACCCTCAATTTCTTTAGTCATCCAGCATTCCCAATACCTACCAGCCTTCCCTTTCACACTAACAGGAATATACTTTCTCTGGATTCTCATTATCTCATTTCTAAAGGCTTCCCATTTTCCAGCCAGCCCTTTACCTACGAACATCTACCCCCCCATCAGCTTTTGAAAGTTCTTACCTAATACCACCAAAATTGGCCTTTCTCCAATTTAGAACTTCAACTTTTAGATCTGGTCTATCCTTTTCCATCACTATTTTAAATCTAATAGAATTATGGTCACTGGCCCCAAAGTACTCCCCACTGACCTCAGTCACCTGCCCTGCCTTATTTCCCAAGAGTAGATAGAGGTTTGCATAAGAACAATGTGATGAATAATGTTAGCAAAAGAAATCTTTGTGGGATGATATTGTATGAGTATTATTTAGATATTCTCAAGACAGAAAAACAGGACAGTCGAGGTCAGAGCTCCATAGATAATTAAAGAGTCTGGGTTCAAAACACCAAGCTGAATACAAAAAGTACAGAACCGAAAATGGGAATTGGAGAAAGAGACTATAAAAATACATGTTAGGATAAATGAAAACACTATTCTCTTCTGAACTTTGTACAAGTTCACTTGCTTCAGCATTGAATGGATTCCATGTGGACTCAGCCCAACATGCACAAAATCAAATTAAGGAACTCTCGCAAGCAGCTGGCATAACCAGTGAAGTTAAAGAAACAAATCCACGGTTACTTCAAGCTCAGTTTTTTCCCCTGACTCCCAACCTAACAGTCAAGTAACTGAGCCATGTACAGGGTTCTTTTATGATGCTGGAGGAGAAAGTGAGGACTGCAGATGCTGGAGATCAGAGCTGAAAATGTGTTGCTGGAAAAGCGCAGCAGGTCAGGCAGCATCCAAGGAACAGAAGAATCGACGTTTCGGGCATAAGCCCTTCTTCAGGAATGAGGAAAGATGCTGCCTTGAAAGAAGCTTTGTGTCTCAGATCAGGAAGATGCCATATTCTATCAGCAGAGTGTGCATTGGCTGTTCTGCCAAAATAACAATGAAAAAGGTGTAATATGTCCAGTAACATTTCAGCTGAGATCAGTGGTTAGGGACAGGATAGATGGAGGCACCAATACTCTTCGTTATCAAAATCTCTACGTAGAAACATCCCCAAATATGTACAACAGCCAAATAACTGATTTTACTGTGCCCTCCCTGCCACAAAGGATAAAGAATAAACTGAAATATTCTGCCTGACCTCAGCCAAGGAACATAAAGACATGTATATTTACAGTCAAAAGGCCATTCTGCATATGTAATTCTAGGATATGCTTTCATAATCTTGCTTAATTTCTGCCTCAGAATACCATGTACTCAGCAATCTTAATATCAGGTTCACTACTCCTTTCCTAAACTTTGGAAATCCCCAACTATTTGTGCCCACTATTTCCTACCATAAGGCCCTTCAAAAGCTACCCTAAAAGTTTGGTTCCCTACTTCAAAAATTCTTTCATCTATGTTGTGTACACAGTCCTATCCATTTATTGTTTTAAAGAAGTAGTTGAGACGTACCTGCTAACGTTTATTGGGGAGCTAACACCACGAGCTCTCCAGAATGACTTAACTGGATGCCAGGGAAATTCTGGGTTTGTATTATATCATGGTATTCAATTCACATGCATTAAACTCCTTCACACAAGCAAAGTCAGCAAATTCCAACTATCCTTCAGAATACACAAAAAAGATCTGGGAATGTGGCCAGCACTACTGCACCGTAAATCTTACACACACCCCTTGCACTGGACTGAACTTCCAGGGAAGAAAAATTATGCTACAAAATGCACACTTGGGAATCTTTTTGGATGAAGTGAATTATAAACCAAGACTTGCAAGGAAAAAAAAACAGCAGCTGTGCACATCACCTCAAGAGGTTCACTCAAAATAACTGAATAAATCACCATTGCTCTATACAGCATACCAGGACTACATTTAGCAACAAACTTAAAAATAAAATTATTGCAGCTCTGCTTGTACCCCCACAAATCAGTGCCCTTAGCCCAACCATCTTTTGTAGATTCAACAGCCTACACTCCAGCTTTAAATCCATCACAAGTAATGAACTCTGACAATAAAACATTGCCTGCCAACTGACAACAGGCCATTGGTAACATTGCTTGCTATAACTAAAGCTTGAAAGACACTTTAGAACTATTAAGGGGAGTTGGAAGTGGTCATAAAGCCTGTTGCGAAGCCTACATGACAACAGGTTAGGCCTGACATGACCCATCAAGATTAAGGCCGGCCCAGATTATTTTGACCATAACAGCAAGAGCAGAAGTAGGCTATTCAGTCCATCAAGTCTGCTTGACCATTTAATATGACAGTAATTGGATGGTCCTCAACTCCATTTCCAGCCTTGGTTCCTTTACTAATAAAATGCCAGTTTTGAATATATTAAATGATCTATTCTCACCAACCCTTCACAATAAAGAATTTCAGATTTGATGCTGAGAAGAAATTCATCATGTCTCAAATGGGTGACCCTTTACTCAGATTATGCCATCTGGTGCTGCACTCTCCCACACAGGGAAACAACCTCTTCACACCTGACTGACAAGCTCCTAAGAATTTTCTACGTTTCAATAAAGTCACTTCGTTCATCTAAGTTCCAATGAGTTCAAATTACTCAATCTTTCCTCAAAAACTTCATTCCCAGAATTTACCAACAAGCCGCCTCTAGACTGCCAATGCCAGTACACCTTTCTTCAGATAAAGGGGCCCAAAAATGTTCAATATTTCAGTTGCAGTCTGATTATTACCAACAGTTTTACCAAGACCTCCTTTTTGTATATTTAATCCCCTTTGAAATAAAGGCCAACATACTATTGCATTCCTCATCGACTGAATTTGTATTCTAATTTCCTATGGTTGAAGCACAAGGACCATCCACCGGAGCTGCAGCTTTCCGATGCCTCCTCCCCCATTAAATTGCATCTGCCAAGATTTTATCCATTTGTTTTAACCTGTCTATATCTCACTGCAGGCTCTCATCCTCGTCATTCGACCTATCTATTTGGCAAAAGTGGATACTGCAGATGCTGGAGATTAAAGATTAGAGTGATGCTGGAAAAGCACAGGTCAGGTAGCACAAGAGCAGGAAAACAGACATTTCGGGTAAAAGCCCTTCATCACATATTTTGCATCTTTCACAATTGTCAATAGAAACTTCACTTCCCTTATTTAGGTTAATATATTAACATTCTAAATGTGTGGCTCCAGTACTGATCCGTGTGGCACTCCACGAGTTGAAGGCTGCCATCCTGAAAATGTATCTTATTCAACTATTAGTCAATCCTCTATCCATACTAACATACTAGCACCAAAACGATGAACTCAAATCTATAGCCCAACATGTAGTACCTCAAACACCTTCTGAAAATCCAAACAGGCTACATTCACTGCTTCCCCTTTACCTAAGCTGCTTGTTACCACCTTAAAAAATTGTAATACATTTGTCAGACGTGATATCCCCGTGAAGTCATACGGACTGTTTAATCATGTAATGTTTTTTTAAATGCTCGATTACATCTTTTAATGGATTGCAACATTTTTCCGAATAACAAACATCAAGACAACTAGTCTATAGTTGAAAATCCTCTGGGACTTTTCCAGAATCTAAACATTTTTGGAAGACTGCTACTAGTGCACCATGACCTCTGTAGGAACTTCCCAAGATGCACGCCATTAGGACTGAAAGGACTTATTGGTCTTTCATCCCCCTCGTTTCCACAGCACTTTATCTGCAATGATAGTTACTGTATTTTTTCATTGCTCCCACGCCCTCCCCACAAAATACCTTTGCGCCTTGATGTAGCAATTTGAAATGCTACTAGTGTATTCCTACTATGAAGACTGATATTAAGTATTTATTCAACTCCTCTATTTCCTAGTTCCCCAAATTATTTACCTTCATCAAGAGGCCGAAGTTCACGGTGGCTTTCCTCTTACTTTTCATACATTTAAAGAAGGTCTTAATGTCTGTGATATTACTTACAAGTTAACGTTCGGTTTTAAAAACCAAAATGACGACAAACTTTCCCAGTCCTCTGGCTTACTCATTTTTGCTACAATGTATAGAAAACAGGAGTCACAGCCATTTGGTCTTTTGAGCCTGTTCTACCATTCACAAACATTAGGCTGTTCCTGCTTTCCCCATATGCCTTCATCCCTTTTACCCCAAGTTATATATCCAACTGCTCCTTGAATTCAGAAATGTTTTGGCCTCAACCACTTTGTGGCAGTTAATTCCACAGGGTCACCACACAGGCATTTCTTCTTATCCCTGTCCTAAATGGCCAATCCTCTATCCTTAGACCGTGACCCCTGGTTCTGGCCTTCCCTGCCATCTGGAACATCCTTCCTGCATCTTTCCTGTCTGGTCTTGGTCAAAACCTGTAAAAGTCTACGACATTCCCCTCACTTCTCTGAACTTCAGTGAATGTACTCCTAGCCGATTTAACCTTTTCTCACATATCAGTCCAATTTCAATTTGTTGCCATCCTCAAAATCCCTGGTTAACCAGTCCCTTCTTAGAATACTTGTTTTCTGGAAGACATCCTTGCTGTGAGCATGATGTATTTTCTTAATCATGTCATCATTCAACTCCTTTTGCTGCTAAACCCCTTTCCCAGCCAACTCCAGCTAGCCCTGTCCCCCATTCCTTTGTGGTTACCCTTAGTGAAGCAAAGCACTGTTTCTGACCCATGCTCCTCCCACAAACTAAACAATTCTACAGTCACCATTCCTTAGGGGATCTTTTACTCACATCATTTGGTAAATCCGCTTCAATGCATATCAGCAAATTCAAATAGCCAGATCCCTGGTTGGATCCACAGCCTATAATTATAGGAGACTGCCCTAAATACACACTATGAATTCTTGCTCACGACTACTTCTGCCAATTTAACTATGTCAAACTACAAGATTAAAGCCAACCGTGCTTAATGCATCGCCTTTGTTGCATGCCCTCAATATCTGATTTATGGTCAGGGAACCAAGAGACAACCAAGAGTCTTCCCCTTCTTGTTTCTTACCTCCAAGCACACAGATTCTGTTTCTTACTATCATTTATTTCATCCTGGATCAACAACGCTACACCTCCATCCTTTCACTCCTGCCTCTTTTCAAAATGTCACACCCTGAATATTTAGTTCCCAGCTTTGTTTTTTTTTTAAAATCACACTTCCCTAATGGTTTTCATATCAGTTAACCTATACTTATGCCATTATTTTTTTAAAATCCAAATACTATGTGCATTCAAGACTGAGTCACTCATTTTGCCCATTTATCATTTCTCCCCTTTTGACCCTGTTGCTGAAGATGCAATGTGTACACATTTAGGGACACTGGCATTAGAATTTACGTTTACAGTGGCAAAGATTGGCAGTCTCCAGTTATGGGTAGACTTGAGAATCAAATTGTAAAAGTACACTTTAAACTCGAAGAGTTGCCTGCAAGGACGAAGACAAAGAGCAGTTAGAGAGAAAGTCTCAAGGTTTACCACAAATTGGTCTTGGAGCTCTGCCACTGGAAACCTCAAATCCTGATGCTTTAAGACCCTCAATCATCTAGCTTTAGCTAAAGACAGAATCTCCAGGAAAGCAAAGTTGCATTGAGTGCGTTTTCAGGTCAAATGTTACCAGACTGGGCAAGGTAAAGAGTGGAAGCAAACTCTCAGACCAATTTTCTTGGTTACGATTCTTGAACATTTGTTTAAAAGCAGCATAAATTTTATCGTGAAGTGTTTCACTAAAAAGTGAAAAGGGGAATTAGGCTCTAGGTTAATTAACCTACGATCAAAAGTAGTTAGTCAATATGCCCGAGTTTAAAGTCTGAAACAGGAAATATTTGTCACTCTTTCAGTTTAAAATGAAATTTAAATTTTCAGTTAACTACTTCAATGGCAATCCTAACAATTAAGCAGGGCCCCATAAAGCTGACTAATTATCCTTTCACCTTGATCTTAAATCAGTACCTTAAGTTTAACTGGACAATTCATCAAGACATGGGAAATTGGAGTAGCACATCTACTGACCTTTCAGTACCCCTCCACCACCCACCAGACTCAAGTAGAGCATGTAACATTCGGAGCGCTTGTGCAATCCAGTCAGTCCCAATTCTTCACTTATTCCAAATGATTAAGTTAAAAGATCACAACACCAGGTTATAGTCCAACAGGTTTATTTGGAAGCACTAGCTTTTGGAGTGCTGCTCCTTCATCAGGTGGTTGTGGAGTATAAGATTGTAAGACAATTTATAGCAAAAGTTTACAAACTGAAATTATATTGAAAAAGAGCTGGATTGTTCATTAAGACTCTCATCTTTTCGAGTAACCATGTTGGTTTCAGTTCTTTCATACCTAAAAGATGAGCTAGTGCTTCCAAATAAACCTGTCGGACTATAACCAGGTGTTGTGCGATTTTTAACTATGTATACCCCAGTCCAACATCAGCATCTCCAAATCATGACAACATCCAAAAAACTAATTTCCTCAAAAAAAACATCCAATTTCTTTTTGAAATTCTCTACTTCAGTCAGTGCTCCAGTCACTGCATTAAAAAAATATGCCCAACATCCTCAAACAGTATTTCCCAATCCTTGCACCATCACCCAAAGTAAATAGCTAGTCTTCCATCTCTAAACCTGTTATATTATTCACTTTAAATCAAATCTTGCCTCATCTTCCTCAATTACAAGGAGACTTTCACGAGGTTTGGTTGGACAGCCCGGTGTTTGAACAATCTCAAGCCTGTCATACATGTTAAGCAATGCTTCTATCCTAGCGAATGGGGGGGGAGGGGGGGGGGGGGGGTGGGGGGTGTGCGGTGAGAAAGACAAGAAGGCTGGAGTATTGCATTGCCAACTGAGATAGTCATGCAGAACCTCTGGCTTCTCTGGACCTACTTCTGACTGAAAGGGGAGATCACAATATAGAAGGCAAAAACCTATTCAGTCTGATTTTTAGACTGTCAGAGGGCCAAGAAAAACTGGGTTTTTTGGTAATTTCCTGAAGGTCAAATGTTACCAGACTGGGCAAGGTAAAGAGTGGAAGCAAATTCAGACCAATTTTCTTGGTTACGATTCTTGTACGTTTGTTTAAAAGCAGCATAAATTTTATCATGAGGTGTTTCATTAAGGTACAAATCAAACCCTGCTATTGCCAGAGTCTGTGGAAAGAAATCAATTAACGTTTCAGGTCCAGTGACCCTTCTTCAGTACACTTCCTCTGATGGCTTCTCCTTGTCTTGTGCAAAGTGCCAGCCATCCAACTGCCTGGGAATCACAGTCATCGGCAGGTATAAGGCTTGTGTCATTGTTAACCGGTCACTCATTAGTTAAAGTAGCTACTTGCTGCCAGCTGAATCTCCACTTTCACACATCCCTCTGCTCGAACACAACTGCAAAGTGCTTGTAATAAGTACCAGGTTAGTAGCTTTCAACACAGAGCAATCCATAGTTTTAAAAATAATCTTTCCCATTTCAGTCCGCAGTCACAAATACAGAAAATGAGAGTGTTTTACAACATGGCTGAGAGAACAAGTATTTACTCATGATTCTGGCAGGCCTGGTGAATCATTTGTACAACTGAACAGGCAGCAGAGTTTCACATTTGCAATACTTTTGCAATATGATCACATTTGCATGGTAGAGTCCATTCCAACACCAATTTTAGTGGGAGGCATACTCAACTTACACCAGATGAATGTGGGTTGAAGCTCGACTAGAGACTGGAGCACCACCTTGCTCAGACGAGAATGAAAGAGTGATATAGGCAATCATCTTGCAAGTATTTTTCAATCTACTGGATGACTATACATTTTAAAAAATTGAAACTTGGCAAGCTCCCGGATGTGGAAACTACACATCGATTAGATTTGCTGCATCATGACGACAGATTCTCATTTCCAAAATCAGTGCCATCCAGTGTGTTTGGTTTCCAAGCCAGTTTCACAAGACCTATTTGTATATACAACGCAATACAGAAATAACATTCTTGTTAGAGCATTTTGATAGGGTTCTTTGAAGGAGTTGTTGGGGTGGGTGGCACGGGGGAGGGGGGGGTGTGGTGGTGGTGGTGGTGTCAGAGGAAGTACCCCTTGAAGCATTACCAGATGCAGACCAGTTCAGCCAAATGGCCTATGTTTAGCTTCTAGATCATTCTAGAAGTCATTCCTTTCAACATGAAAATAATAGATCCTTCCCTCTGGAGGAACCATTTTTCCTTATGAAAAGCAAAGTAACATGAAAAAGGATTTGCAGCAAGAGTGCGATCTGATTTGGATAGCTGCTACCTGCACACATGCAGCTGTGCAGGATGAGATTAAAATGCATCCTTTTTACTGGTTACTGCATCATGGAAGATGTAAATGAATTATAGTCTCCTCTGATGAGATAGTCCCACCTATGCTCCCCAATTTTGTCAACCTCAACCTTCGGTGTTCCAAGGAATAAAACTCTAGTCTCTGATCTCTCTTCAGAGCTGGAACACTGCTGCAAAGGAATGTCCAGATAGACCTACATCACATCCTGTCTGGGCAATCACTATCTTCCTACAGTGTGTACAGTATTAGTGGCGAGCAAGCATAAACCCCCTGATTTTGTATTATATACAAACAAGGCAAGTATCTCTTGCTTTAAGCATTTAACGTCACTGCCTCATCTTCAGAAATTTATGGATTAGTGGTGCTGGAAGAGCACAGCAGTTCATGCAGCATCCAACGAGCAGCAAAATCGACGTTTCGGGCAAAAGCCCTTCATCAGGAATAAAGGCAGTGAGCCTGAAGCGTGGAGAGAAACTAGAGGAGGGTGGGGGTGGGGAAAGAGTAGCACAGTACAATGGGTGAGTGGGGGAGGAGATGAAGGTGATAGGTCAAGGAGGAGAGGGTGGAGTGGATAGGTGGAAAAAGAGATAGGCAGGTCGGACAAGTCCGTCTCGGAACACTTCAACCCCAGGGCATCAATGTGGACTTCAACAGTTTCCTCATTTCCCCTTCCCCCACCTCATCCTAGTTTCAAACTTCCAGATCAGCACTGTCTCCTCGACTTGTCCGACCTGCCTATCTCCTTTTCCACCTATCCACTCCACCCTCTCCTCCTTGACCTATCACCTTCATCTCCTCCCCCACTCACCCATTGTACTCTATGCTACTCTCTCCCCACCCCCACCCTCTAGTTTATCTCTCCACGCTTCAGGCTCACTGCCTTTATTCCTGATGAAGGGCTTTTGCCCGAAATGTCGATTTCGCTGCTCGTTGGATGCTGCCTGAACTGCTGTGCTCTTCCAGCACCACTAATCCAGTATTTGGTTTTCAGCATCTGCAGTCATTGTTTTTACCTTTCAGAAATTTATGGGCATGCCAACCAAGGTCCCTATGATCCTTTATTTCATTGAATGCTAACATTTACCATGTTTTCCCTAGCCTGGTTCGGTTTCCCAAAATGTAACATTTCACACTTTTCAGAATTAAATTCCATTTGTTTATGTTATGCCCATCTGACATATAGTATCAGGCTTTCCCCGTTCGCTATTTCAATAACAATTTGCGTCATCTGCAAATTTACTGGTCACTCCTCCTACAGTCAAGTCCAGATCATTAAATGTAGACTATATACTGTAAGGGAGCCAGCACCAAACTCTGTGGTACACAGCTGGACATTGGCTTACAACTACAAGCAACTTTCAACCATCACCCTCTGTTTCCTGCCAACAAAGGTAATCTTGGCTCCAATTTGCCAAATTGCCCTGATCCCCTGGGCTCTTTCTTTCACCACCTTGCCAAAAGCCTTATCAAGTCCATAAATCATGAGGGGTATAGATAAGGTGAACGGTAGCTGTCTTTTCCCTGTAGTAGGGGACTTCAAGACTAGGAGGCATATTTTTAAGGAGAAAGAGAGAAAGATTCAAATACATCATCAGGGACAACTTTTTTTTGTACAGTGGTTTGCATGTGGAACAAGCTTCCAGCGGAAGTGTTGGATGATGGCACAGTTACCACATTTATTTGGACAGGAATAAGAAAGATTGAGGGATAGGAGCCAAACACAGGCAAATGGCACAAGTTTAGTTTGGGATTAGTTTTGGAGTTTGAACATCCTGACGCATCTACATTTCACCCTTTCTGGGCAATCACAATCTGCCTAGGGTGTGCACAGAGTATGGGCTGGTTGGATCAAAGGATCTATTTCCATGCAATATAGAAATACAACTGCATAACCCTCATCTGTACACCTAGTTACCTTCTCAATATTCGATTAAGTCTGATAGTTATCATCACCATCCTAAAGCCATGCTGAGTAATCTTGCCTCTCCACGTGGAAATTCATTCTGTTTCTGTTAGATTTACTCACCAGATTTATAATAGTCATACAGCTTGGAAACAGTCCATTCAATCCATCATGTCCATGCCCATCAAGGTTCCCCAAACTAAACTAAGATAATCAGAGGGTTAGACAGGGTGGACAGGGAGAGCCTTTTACCAAGTACGGTGACGGCGAGCATGAGGGGACATAGCTTTAAATTGAGGGGTGATAGATGTCAGAGGTAGTTTCTTTACTCAGTAATAAGGGTATGGAATGCTTTGCCTGCAACGGTAGTAGATTCACCAACTTTAAGTACATTTAAGTCGTCATTGGACAAGGATATGAATGTACATGGAATAGCGTAGGTGGGATGGGCTTCAGATTGGTATGACAGGTTGGCGCAACGGCGAGGACCAAAGGGCCTGTACTGCGCTGTAATGTTTATGTTCTATAAACTAGTCCCATTTACTTGTGTTCGGCCCATTGCTCTAAACCTTTCCTTTTCCTGTCCACGTCTTTTAAAATGTTGAAACTGTACCCGCATTTACCACTTCCTCTGGTAATTCATTCCATAAATGCACTAACCCTCTGAAAATGTTGTCACTCAGGTCCCTTTCAAATCCTTCTCACCTTAAACCAACACCCTCCAGTTTTGAACTCCTCAATCTAGAGGAAAAACTACTACCCACCTTCCTTACAGAATTTTATAGAATCCCTACATTGTGGAAACAGGCTATTTGGCCTAACTTCCACACCAACCCTCCGAAGGGTATCCCACCCAGACGCATTCCCCTACCCTATTCAAGAGCCTCAATTACCCGGCATTTGATTAGCTCAATTTCAGATTATCCAAACAAGATTGCAAGGTCCCATTGCTTGGCTAAACAGTGTTATCTGGCTTTCGATTATATCCAGGTCATTTGGAAAATTGAGGTTCGTCTATTCTATATTTATCCCCAACTAATGCACCTAAACTACACACCCCTGAACACTATTAGCAATTTAGCTTTTAGCTTAGCCAGTTCACCTAGCCTGTACATCTTTGGGAGGAAACAGAAGCACCCGGAGGAAACCCACGCAGACACAGGGAGAACGTGCAAACTCCACATAGACAGACACAGTCACCAGAGGCTGGAATCGAACCAAGGTCCCTGGCAGCAGTGTTAACCACTGTGCCACTATTTTATAAACCGCTATAAAATGGTTACCCCTTAACCTCATGGTGCAGAGAAAACAGGCGAAAGTGAGGACTGCAAATGCTGGAAACTAGAGTTGAGAGAGTGGTGCTAGAAAAGCCCAGCAGGTCAGGCAGCATCTGAGGAACCAGTTTAAAAAAAAAATCAACGTTTCAGGCAAAAGTCCTTCATGATGAATGAGGCTGGCAGCCTTCGGGATGGGGGGTGGGAAGGTAGCTGAAAGTGCAATAGATGGATGGAGGTATTAGTAATGGTGATAGTTTGGAGGAGAGGATGGAGTAGATAGGTGGGAAGGAAGATAGACAGGTCGAACAGGTCATGAGGGCGGTGCTGAACTGGAAGGTTGGAACTGGGATAAGGTGGAGGGAAGGGGAAAAGAGGAAACTCGTGAAATCCACATTGGTGCCATGGGGTTGAAGAGTCCCTTGGCGGAAAATGAGACGTTCTTCATCCAGGCACCAGATGGTAAGGGACTGGCAATGGAGGAAAATAGCCCCACCCTTAAGACCATAATACATGCAGTGGAAGGTAGGCCATTTGGTTCATCAAGTCCACTCCGCCATTTAATCATGGCTGATGGACATTTTAACTCCACTTACCCACACTGTGGTCTTCTCTACATAAAGGAGAAGAAACTTAAATTTAGGGAATGGTTCACTCAGCATCTCAGCCAGGCCCACAGGAGCTAACGGGACCTCCAAGTCACAGCCCATTTTAATTCCCCTTCCCACTCCCTTGCTGACATGACCAGCCTTGGCCTCCCCCATTGCCACATGAACCAAACCGCAAAGTGGAGGAACAATACCTCATCTTCCACCTGTGCAGCCTACAGCCCGGAGGACTCCACATTGAGTTCTCCAATTTCAAATAACCTCCTTCCCAGCTCCTCCCCCTGGCCACCTACCAGATTCATTCCTCCCATTGACCAAGCAGGTCATCCCCGCTGCCTGCCTTCACCTATCCCCAGGAGAAAGTGAGGACGGCAGATGCTGGGGATCAGAGCTTAAAATTGTGTTGCTGGAAAAGCGCAGGTCAGGCAGCATCAAAGGAGAAGGAGAATTGACGTTTCGGGCATAAGCCCTTCTTCAGGAATCACCTATCCCCATTTCGCTACCCTGCCCCCAACACCCACTTTACATGCAGCTCTCCTTACACCCACTTCTTTACATGAACACTTATCAGCCAAGTTGCAACAAATGACTAGCAGCCCAATGATTACACCATGGATTAGAAGGCCAATTAATGTTTGCAGCTGAACTTGCTAATTTATCTTCCTCTTGCTATGAAGGTGGGGGTGATGGGGGGCTTTGCCTCTTAACTCATATCTTGGTTTATGATCCAGACATCTGTATCAATGAAACACGAACTTCACTTCCATGATGTCGAATGTCAGAAGGCCATTCAGCCACTCAGATGGATAAGAAAAGGCGACATGACAATTTCAAAACATTAAAAACAAAAAGGGGGGGGGGGGGGGGGGGGAGTTTCAAAAAGTGCCACAGGCAATATCGATCCTCCACAAAAACAAAAGACTTCAGGTCAGTGCGATTCCTGGCTACTTGCTATGCAATGTCTATAGTCATGACTATACTACAGCAACTCCACTTTGTTGGTTACAAAGCAGTTTCAGCATTCCAGACTGTTACAAGCTGCATACAAATCTTTTGCACCTTTGCACAAGCCTCACTTTTTTGCTACAAGTAACACTGCCAAGTGGGACACAGATCACAAACCATGGTGTGGTATTATTGATGCAATAGGAAAAACCAACCAGAAGTGCATACAAATCAGAGCCCAGGAACTGAACACAAACCTGCTCCATCACACAGCTAGAGCTTTATTAAGTAACTGGCGAAAAAAACTAAATTTAACTTTGGACCACTTCTCAACCATAACACATCTATCCTATTAAAACTGATGGTACTAAAATAAATACATGACCCCTGCATATGAGGAAAGCAATGCAACAGATGCACACCAAGATCAAATGGCAGTAGTAACACGACAACAATTTTAACAATCCAAAGCTCCACTAACAGATCAGACTGCCCACTTCTAATGAACAAATTAGGACAAAATTAAATTCCATACAGTGTTGTTTCCAACATATTTCCCCTCTTTCTAGCCCCAGTATTAAATGCCTCGCGCTCTCAACATCTCAAGATGAAAAATGCACAACCTGGCCCCACAATCTGTTAAAGCCGGTCTGTTTAGCCAGTCAGTTGGTGAGCCATGCTGACATTCAGCTCTCAGCAGAGAAAAAAAAAAATCAATAATCCCAGTTAAGGAAATCAAAAGCTAAGTCCCCAGTTCTAGGACTGCGTGACAAACACTTAAAATAACCAGTCACCCTTACATATACTAGGGAAGAGTTCCATATTTATTGCAGCTCAAGGAGGAAGCAACAAGATGAGAGCTGAGCATTTACTGCCTGTGCCCAAATGTCCTTCAACAGAGTGGCTTGCAAGGTTAACTCAGAATAGTTAGAAGTCAACCATATTACTGCGTACTTGAATCCCAGTTAGGACAGATTGGCAAGGACAGATGGCCTTCCCAAAAAAACATTAGTGAATTAAATGGGTTTTTAATGACAATGATTGCTGTCATGGTCACCACACAGACAAATCTCAAATCTGAATCAAAATCGCATTTCCAGTGAAATTTGAAATGAACAATGACCCAAGGGTATTAACAGGTTGCCAAGTTACCTTGGATCTCAAGTGCTCAAACTATCTATTTCCCATGTGGGACCTTGTCAAAGGCCTTGCTTAAAGATAATGTATTGCATGTAAGTGCACAACCCTCAACACCACCTTGAAAATTCAAAATGTGGAAGGCACAACCTCCCTGACAAACCCATATTGCTCACTATCCCAGATGAAGAGCTTAAAAATGTGTTGCTGGAAAAGCACAGGTCAGGCAGCATCAAAGGAACAGGAGAATCGCCGTTTCAGGCATAAACCAAAGGGCTGACGCCCGAAACGTCAATTCCCCTGTTCCTTTGATGCTGCCTGACCTGCTGCGCTTTTCCAGCAACACATTTTTAAGCTCTGATCTCCTGCATCTGCAGTCCTCGCTTTCTCCTAGTTGATTTTAACTTACTGCGAATCCCAGATGAAACTTTAATTCAAATTCTCTCCTTTGTGTGGAGCCATAGAAAATGGGAGAGATACTAAATGGATATTTTGCATCAGTATTTACTGTGGAAAAGGATATGGAAGATATAGACTGCAGGGAAATAGATGGTGACATCTTGCAAAATGTCCAAATTATAGAGGAGGAAGTGCTGGATGCCTTGAAACGGTTAAGGTGGATAAATCCCCAGGACCTGATCAGGTGTACCCAAGAACTCTGTGGGAAGCTTGAGAAGTGATTGCTGGCCTCTTGCCAAGATATTTGTATCATCGATAGTCACAGATGAGGTGCCGGAAGACTGGAGGCTGGCAAACATGGTGCCATTGTTTAAGAAGGGCAGTAAAGACAAGCCAGGGAACTATAGACTAGTGAGCCTGACCTCAGTGGTGGGCAAGTTGTTGGAGTGAATCCTGAAGGACAGGATGTACATGTTTTTGGAAAGGCAAGGACTGATTCGGGATAGTCAACATGGCTTTGTGCATGGGAAATCATGTCTCTCAAACTTGATTGAGTTTTTTCAAGAAGTAACAAAGAGGATTGATGCGATCTATATAAACTTCAGTAAAGCGTTCAACAAGGTGCCCCATGGGAGACTGATTAGCAAGGTTAGATCTCATGGAATACAGGGAGAACTAGCCACTTGGATACAGAACTGGCTCAAAGGTAGAAGACAGAGGGGGTGGTGGTGGAGGGTCGTTTTTCAGACCGGAGGCCTGTGACCAGTGAAGTGCCACAAGGATCAGTGCTGGGCCCTCTACTTTTTGTCATTTACATAAATGATTTGGATGTGAGCATGAGAGTTACAGTTAGTAAGTTTGCAAATGACACCAAAATTGGAGGTGCAGTGGACAGCGAAGAGGGTTACCTCAGATTACAACAGGATCTGGACCAGATGGGCCAATGGGTCGAGAAGTGGCAGATGGAATTTAATTCAGATAAATGTGAGGTGCTGCATTTTGGGAAAGCAAATCTTAACAGGACTTCTACACTTAATGGTAAGGTCCTCGGGAGATGTTGCTGAACAGAGACACCTTGGAGTGCAGGTTCATAGCTCCTTGAAAATGGAGTCGCAGGTAGATAAGACAGTGAAGGAAGAGTTTGGTATGTTTTCCTTTATTGGTCAGAGTATTGAGTTCAGGAGTTGGGAGGTCATGTTGCTGCTGTACAGGACATTGGTTAGGCCACTGTTGGAATATTGCATGCAATTCTGGTCTCCTTCCTATAGGAAAGACGTTGTGAAACTTGAAAGGGTTCCGAAAATATTTACAAGGATGTTGCCAGGGTTGGAGGATCTGGGCTACAGGGAGAGGTTGAACAGGCTGGGGCTGTTTTCCCTGGAGCGTCGGAGGCTGAGGGGTGACCTATAGAGGTTTACAAAATTATGAGGGGCATAGATCGGATAAACAGACAGTCTTTTCCCTGGGATTGGGGAGTCCAGAACTAGAGGGCATAGGTTTAGGGTGAGAGGGGAAAGATATAAAAGAAACCTAAGGGGCAACTTTTTCACGCACAGGGTGGTATGTGTATGGAATGAGCTGCCAGAGGAAGTGGTGGAGGCTGGTACAACTGCAACATTTAAGAGACATTTAGATGGATATATGAATAGGAAGGGTTTGGAGGGATATGGGCCGGGTGCTGGCAGGTGGGACTAGATTGGGTTGGAATATCTGGTCGGCATGGATGGGTTGGACCAAAGGGGCTGTTTCCATGCTGTACATCTCTCGGACTCTATGACACTCTCCTTCAGAATTTGCTCCAATAATGTCACTACAACCAAGGTGCGACTCACTAGTCAGCAATGCCCTCGCTGATCTCGGCCAACAGTCTCCTAAAATGGAACTACCTTTGCTGTCCTCATGCACCTTCCTTGTAGCCAGAGAAGAAATAAAACTTTGACTTGCAGACCCTATAACTTTCTCTCATTTCCCACAGCAGTCTGGACTTTTAAACCTGTCAAAACCCACATACCTCCCTACTCCCCATGTCAATCTACACAAGAACCTCAATTCATCTTCCCAACCTTTGTACCCATGTTCGCCTCTTCCCTCTCCACCCCAACAGAAGACAATGTGAAAGTCATTTAACACCCTACCACTACCCTCCAGCTGCACACAGATTTCCCCCAGCATGGCAAAGTGCTTTAAAAGCCACAGATCTAAAGCCATGTAGAGGAGATGGTTTTGTCATTGCAGTAGTAATCCAGACACCAAGGTATATCCTGGATACCTTGGTGCAAACCTACCACAGCAGGTGAGTTAATTTAACAGAAACCTTGAATTAAAAGTCTATGACCATGAAACCAACCATTTTCAGTACACAAAAACACATCTGGTACAGTAGTATCCTTTGGGGGAAATTAAAGCTGTCGTCCTTACCTGACTGATCTACAAGTGACAGCAATGTGGTTGACTTTTAACTGCGCTATGAAATGAGACAAGCAACTCAACAGTACCAGCTGCATAAAAATCTCAAAAGAGAAATGGAACAGACTGACCACCCAGTATCAGCCAAGGCACCAGAAATAACAATGACAAACTCTCAGTCCTCTTGAACCCCGCAAAGTCCTCCTTACCAATATTTGGGGGCTAGTGCTAGTCTCAGACTAGTCAAACAACAGCCTGATCTAGTCAATCAGAATTATACCGGAGACAGATAATATCTCAACCAACACTATCACTATCCCCATCCCTGCACAGGTGAGAGAACAATGCTTCAGAGAGACTGCCCTGGGGAATCCTCAGTATTGATTCCAGACGTGATGAAATTTCATGGTATCAGGTTAAACATTTGGAATGAAACTTGCTGACTACCACATGCCACCACCCCCTTCGCTGATGAATCAATACTTCAAATTGAACATAATGTGGATGTGGCACCAAGGGTGCTGAACTTTCTGAGTGGGGACTATAAATACCACCACTTAGATTAAATAAGTTGAGACAGTAAAGAAGTTGGCAGTATGGGTCTGAGGTGTGAGGGAGACAACAAAAAAAAGGAAACACATTTGACTCCACCCTCAAGTTGCTGCTGCAGATGTTACTGTCCAGAACAGTATCAGTAAGTGATCACTGCACAGTCCCGAGAGACAAGGTCCTATCTTCACAATGATTCCCACCCCCAAACATCAAGCTGTTTGTCACTACCACAGTACTAAATAGGATAGACTTCAAACAGAGTTACCAACTCAAGACCAAACATCCACTGCAATCACTCTGAAACATACCACTCCAACACAATCTGCAGCCTTATACCAAGCATATCGCCCACTTTACCAATACTATCAATTCAGGGTATCTAGCCAAGGTTCAGTGAAGAGTGTAAGCCAGGAGCAACGTCAGCCATACCTAAACATTAAGTGTCAAGCAATAAAGTTATAAAACAAAGTATAAGCAGCTAATGATGGACAGGGTTAAGTAATTCCAAAACCAACAGATCAGATGTAAACTCAATCCTGCCACATCGAATTGTGAATAGTGGAGGGCAGTTAAATAACTCACGAGAGGAGATGCCCCAAAACAAAATCCCCTTGTGCTTCCCAGCACAGATACTAGCTTTCTGTCAATTCAATTCATTCCATTTTGTAATATCAAGATAGGTGAAGGCTCTGGACATTGCAAAGACTAAGCTCTGACTATATTCCAAGGCTAATACTGAAGATTAGTGCTCCAGAACTTACTGTATCCCTAACTAAGCTGTTCCCATTGCAGGACTGACATCTAACAATATAGAAAATTGCCCAGGCATTCTTGCACACAATGCAGAACAAATCCAACCTGGCTCCCAGTCTACCTTTAGTCATCAGGAATATGTTGAAAGAGTCATCAATAGTGCTATTAAGTAATACTTGTTTAACAATGACCTGCTCACTGACGCTCAACTTGGGATTTGCGAGAGCCACCCAGTTCCCGGTGTCTTCACAACCTTAGCTGAAACATGGAGTTTGAAAAAATGTTGAAGTCTAAAGGGAAGGAGAAAATCCTTGCCATCAAGCAACATGTGGTTTGAAGACGATGATCTTGTGTTTGTTGAAGGCATCTCAGCTGAAGTTCCTCAGTAGAGTTCCCGGCCTAACAATTTCACTTCTTTCAAAGACCTTCCCTCTAAAGGAAGGCCAGAGGCAGGGAAGCTCACTGATGGCTGTACAAATGTTCACAACTCCTCAGATACGGTCGTCACCTATGCCCAAATGCAGCAAGACCTGGATAACAAAATTGGGCTGACAAGGGGCAAGTAATATCCGTGCCACAAATGCCAAGCAACAAGTATTTTTAATGCAAGAATTTAACAATCACGCCTTGACATTAAATGGCATTAACATTACACAATCTCCTCTGCCCATCAGCCCTCAAACGAGCAACATTCTGCAATTAATACTATGGCTACAAGAGCAGCTCAGAGGACCCAGGACCCAAAGCATCTGATTGGTACCACAGCCAGAAATAATCATATAGCCCTGCTGTATGAGGAGAGTCAGGGGGCAGAATGGAGTATGGTGGCCATTACAAAAGAGAAAGTACTTGAAAAGCTAAAAGTTCTAAAACTTGATACATCTCCTGGCCCGGATGAGCTACATCCTAGAGTTCTGAGGGAGGTGGCTGAGGAAGTAGCAGAGGCTTTGTTTGCAATCTTTCAATAATCACTGGAGTCAGGGAAAGTCCCAGGTGATTGGAAAATTGGAAAAAAAACCCTGTTCAAGAAAGGATCAAGCCAAAAGATGGAAAATTATAGACCGATTAGTTTAACCTCGTGTGTAAAATTCTATAATCCAACGTTACGTATGAGATTTCTAAATTCTTGGAAGTGCAGTGTCGAATTAGAACAACTCAGCATGGACTTAGTGAGGGGAGGTCATGCCTGACAAATCTGTTAGAATCCTTTGAAGAGGTAAGTAGGTTAGATCAGGGAAACCCAATGGATGTTGTTATCTACGTCGACTTCCAAAACGCCTTTGATAAGGTGCCTCACGGGAGGCTGCTGAGTAAGGTGAGGATGGCCCATGGTGTTTGAGGTGAGCTACTGGCATGGATTGAGGATTGGCTGTCTGACAGAAGACAGACTTGGGATAAAAGGTACTTTTTCGGAATGGCAGCTGGTGACACGTGGTGTCCCACGGGGTTCAGTGTTGGGGCCGCAGCTGTTCACTTTATATATTAATGATCTGGATGAAGGGACTGGGGGCATTTTGGTGAAGTTCGCCGATGATACAAAGTTGTGGACAGGCAGGTAGCTCTGAGGTGGTGGGGAGGCTCCAGAAAGATTTACAGTTTAGGAGAATGGTCCAAAAATGGCTGATGAAATTCAATATGAGCAAATGTGAGGTCTTGCACTTTGGAAAAAAGAACACAGGCATGGATTGCTTTCTAAATAGTGAGAAAATTCACAAAGCCAAAGGACAAAGGGATCTAGGAGTGCTAATACAGGATTCTCTAAAGGTTGACTTGCAGGTCGAGTCCATGGTTAAGAAAGCAAATGTAATGTTGTCATTTATCTCAAAATTGTTCTAATGTAAAAGTAATGATGTACTATTGAGACTTTATAAAGCTCTGGTTAGGCCCCATTTAGAATACTGTTTTGGGCCCCACACCTCAGGAAGGACTTACTGGCACTCGAGCATGTCCAGCAGAGATTCACACGGATGATCCCTGGAATGGTAGGCCTAACATCCGATGAACAGCTGAGGATCCTGGGATTGTATTTGTTAGAGTTTAGAAGGTTGAAGGGAATCTAATAGAAACTTACAAGATAATGCATGGCTTTGAAAGGGTAGTTGCTAGGAAATGGTTTCCATCAGGCAGGGATACTAGGACTTGTGGGCACATCCTTAAAATTAGAGGGGGTCAATTTAGAATGGAAATAAGGAGATATTTCTTCAGCCAGAGTGTGGTGGGCCTGTGGAATTCATTGCCATGGAGCGCAGTGGAGGCAGGGATGTTGGGTGTCTTCAAGGCAGAGATTGATAAATTCTTAATCTCACAAGGAATTAAGGGCTACAGGGAGAGTGCAGGTAAGTGGAATTGAAACACCCATCAGCCATGATTAAATGGTGGAGTGGACTCGATGAGCCAAATGGTCTTACTTCCACTCCTATTTCTTATGGTCTTATGTTCAGTAGTAGTAGCAGCAGCGTATACAATCTACAATACTCGCTGCCGAAGTTAACAAAGGCTCCTTCAACAGCATCTTCCAAGCCTGCAACCTTATCATTAAGAATAAGGGTAGCAAATATATAGGAATATCACTTCCTGCATGTTCCTCTCCAAGTCACTCATCACCCTGAATTGGAACTATATCATTCACTCAACACTTGGGTCAACAATCTGGAATTCTCTCCCTATTGGCACAGTGTGTCTACCTACATCAAAAACAATTGCAGCAGTTCAAAGAGGCAGATCACAATCTTCAAAAGCAAGATGGAATAGTCATTAAAGCTGACCGAGCCAATGGCACTTCATCCCATGAATGCTAAAACTGAACTCATGAAACTCATGTATGCTACACATACAATGTAAATAATTGGAACAATGCAGTATATTTATTTTATGAAAGACATCTATGCAAACAGCCTCAAGATCATTGCGGAGGTTTTGCTGAAGCCTCCAAAGCTTGGAAGGTTTCAATAAACACCCAAAAAGCAATTAATTATACATGCTGTTACTCTCCAGATGTAACTCAATGGTGTAACCAAAACAGTAAAAAATTCACGCAAGGATCAACTCGAGGGTTTAAAGAACTTCAGATGCTGGAAGAAAGTGGATTCAAATGGGTTTCCATGGGGGGAAAAGATGCACAAGCAGCCCAGAGGCAAAAGAGACATCTGGTCAAACATTACTTCAGAGTGAAATCACCTCATTGGCTGACAGAGGGAGGTTTGTGTCTGAAACACTATTCACAAAGAAAACAGCTTAATAATGATCACTTTTACACGTTGTTACACACTGTTACAACAGCTATTGTTGTTACTCATGAAAACATAGGTGGATAAAAACTGAAGCCAGTAAAAGCATCCAGGTCAAGCAGCAGTGAAGGGGAGTTGATATTTCAAGTCAGAACCTTTCATCAGAATCGGATGAAAAATTTAACCTGAAACACAAATTTCCTTTATCCGCTGCCTGACCTGCTGTGCTTTTTCCAGGTCCACTCTATCCACTGAATCCAGTATTTGCAGTTCTCACTATCCACACATGAAAACATAGTGACCATAAACCATAAAGTAGGAGGACCAGATAATAGACAGAAGTAGAATCAATTTGGACCATTGTGCCTGTTTGAGTGTCATAGGATACAACAAGGACAAAGATACTTGGGACCAATACATCCGCACCAGATACCTTAAACTAATCAGTTCCATTCAGACCATACGACATAGGGGCAGAAACTAGGCCATTTGGCCCATCGAGTCTGCTCTGCCATTCAAGTCATGGCTGATAAAGTTTCTCAACCCCATTTTCCTGCTTTCTCCCCATAATCTTTGATTTCCTTGACAATCAAGAACCTATTTGCCACCATTTGGCCCACATCTCAACCTTTCCCATTTATGTACCCATCCAGATTCCTTTTAAATGCTGCAGTTGTACCAATCTCCAACACTTCCTCTGGCAGATTGCTCCACACATGCACCACCCTGCGTGTGAAAAAATTGCCCCTTAGGTCCTTTTTAAACTTTTTTCCCCCTCTCACCTTAAACCTCTGCCATCACATTTTGGACTTCCCCACCCCAGGGAAAAAAAGACCTTGGCTATTTACGTTATCCTCAAGATTTTGTAAACCTGTATAAGGTCACCCCACAGCTTCCTATGCTCTAGGGAAAAAAGCCCCAGCCTGGATTGCACTGCATACAACTCAAACCCTCCAATCACAGCAACAAGCTTGTAAATCTCTTCTGAATCTTTAAGTTTAACATCTAGTGAGTTATTCACGGCAAGATTGCCAGCCTCTGATCTCCTCTTGTCAGCATTGTACTTACAAGGTGAAACCAGTTTGAGTTTCAGTCAATGTAGTCCCAAGGATGTTAATAGTGGGGGATTCAGTGATTATAACACCATTGGATGTTAACAACAGTGGTTAGATTGTCTTGTATTGGAGATTGCCATTGCCTGGCATTTAAGTGGTGCAAATGTTACTTGCTATTTACTGGTCAGCCCAAGTCTGGAAACTGACCAGATGTTGTTGCATTTGAACATGGACTGCTTTAGCTTCTGAAGAGTCACAAATGGTGCTCAACATTGCATAATCAGCAAATGGTCCCACTTTTGACCTTATGATGGAGAGAAGGGCCATGACGGTTGAAGCAGTAGCTGAGGATGACTGGATGTAGAACATGACCCTGAGGAATTCCTGCAAAGCAACCTCCAATAACCATAATCTTATATGCTAGATAGGACTCCAATCAGCTATGGCAGGATTTGAACCCAGATCCACAGAACATTAATAAAGTTTCTGGATTAAGAGTCTAGCAATACTACTGAGATCATTGGCTATCCTTACCAGCCTAACTCTCCTGTTCGCACAGAATGGCAATAATTGTTTTTTCAATCAAATTTATCTTCATTTCCCTTCTGAAAGTTGGTTCAATCTACTTCCACCATCCTGTCAGGCAGCATCTTCCAGATCCTAACACTGGGTTAAAAAAATCTACTCATCTGTACTGCCACTGGCTATTTCAATAACAAATAAAATTATCCACAACCAATGGGCCACATTTTGTTTAATAAAGCAAGGGGTTAACCAAAACACAAAAACTGTTCTTTATTTAAAAGAGGAAAAATCTTTCACTTCCACTTAAAACAGACTCAATTTAGTCACATCTGTAGTTCTGACAGTAGAACACTCCCCCCCCCATCATGAAAATGATAAGTGCCAGAGAGTGTCCAAATATATTATGCTCACATCTCTAGGAGCAAGTCTTCAAACAACGTGGACTATAAAATGATAGGCAAATGACATTAGCATCACTGTCGTGGGTAAAAAAGATGCACTGCATATAAACAGCCAGAGACTTGCACCAATTGCACATGAACCTAAGCATTAATAAACAAGCTTGAAACAGGAGACAGCCTTTCAGCTCTGAGAGCCCAAGATCCTAACTGATCTACACATCAATTCCATTTTCTGCTTTCCATCCTTCACTCTCCTGGTAATCACCCTTAGGACGTTCCTACATTTCCATCATTATTGGATAAAACTACCCTGAATCTACTCCTGAAGTGCCTAGCTTGAAGATGATGTCACCACGTTCCCTTTTTCTAGACAGAAAAGTTTTTAACATCTCAATTGAACTACACCGGTCTCCAGTACTCAAAGGGTTACCAATTTAGCTCTCAAAGGATTGGCACCTTTGTGACAGACCTTGGCAAGGTTTATAAAATCATGAGGGGCATGGATAGGGTGAATAACCAAGGTCTTTTTCCCAGAGTGCTAGAGGGCATAGGTTTAAGACAAGAGGCTAAAGAGTTGGAAAGAACCAGAGGAGCAACTTCATGCAGAAGATGGTGTGTGTATGAAACGCGCTGCCAGAGGAAGTGAAGAAGGCTGGTACAATTACTCCATCTAAAGGTAATCTAGATTGGTACATGAATAGGAAGGGTTAGAGGGATATGGGCCAAATGATAGAAAATGGGACTAGATCAGTTTAGAATATCTGAAGAACAAGGATGAACTGGACCGAAGAGTATGTTTCTGTGCTGTACATCTGACTCAAGGGATATGCTTTCCAGCCATGCAGAATCTAGTCCACCAAAATTGATTTTTGCCTCTGGATGTAGGTTTGCTCACTGAGCTGGAAGGTTCATTTCCAGACATTTCGTCACCCTACTAGGTAAGATCTTCAGTGGGCCTCCGGACGAAGCACTGTACGTGATTCCTGCTTTCTATTTATATGTTTGGGTTTCTTTGGGTTGGCTGTGTCATTTCCAGTTGAAACCCAAACATATAAATAAAAAGCAGGAATCATATACAGTGCTTCGCCTGACGCCCACTGAAGATGTTACCTAGTAGGGTGACGAAACGTCTGGAAATGAACCTTCCAGCTTAGCAAGCAAACCTACATCCAGGACCTCAACCTGAGCTACAATTCTTCTCAAAACTCACTAAGCTTTTTGCCTGTCAGGAGTCAACTTTAAGAATACCACTAACATTTGTTCAGTGGCATTCTTCATGAATCTAAAGAATGTAGTCCAAGCATTGCTGATGGCATTTCTCTAGCATGTGTCAGCTAGTCACATTTAGGTTTCACTACATTTTAGGAGTGTGATGACGACACCTGTTCTGCACTATACGACATTTTTGACAAACGGCTATTTTTTTGAAGGCTGATCTGGCATACAAGGAATAGCAATAGTTTCAGAGTCCCACTCAGAGGCTGAAGATATTACATTGCTTGGTATTGTAATTGGAGCATCAGAGTGCTGCACTGTCTGAAGTATACCTTTCACACAAGCCTGAAACTATGCAATGTTGTAAAATGGCTCAACAGCACGGGACTTTGCACTGGCTAATATTTATCCTGGAAATCAACCTCAGCCAGCTATAATATGGAGTGAAAAGCTTGAAGCAGCTGCAAATTTTCAATGTTGACTAGAGGCAATGAATCTGACAACTGTTAAACACCCATACGGCTTTGAAAAGATAGCATTGCACTCCAATTATACAAAGATAATGAGTACATAACATAATAGTGCTGGTTTACATTTCAACTCTGCCAATTCACACTCCAAAAAGAAGCTTTCAATTCACCAATTATTAAAATCCTTAAGGAATCAGCCTTTGTATAGTACCAGGAGCAATCTCAGCTGCATTAGTGGGACATGAGATTTACTCCTACTCCTAAGTACTTCAGCACAATCACACATACTTCATAGCACTGAGACCATGGCAGTACTGGAAAAGACATTAATTCTTGCCCTGCCTAATAAGTGGTGATGAAATATCCCAAGACAAGTACTATGGCCAATACTTTAGATTTGTACAGATTTCATAGCCTCAATTTTGCCATTCCACTGCAATTTTTTTCTACATTCCAATAAGGATTGCACACAAGATGGCTTCATATTATTGTTTATGTACTTTAGAAATTCAAGGCCAAAAAAGGCCCATCATAATCACGTTTGTCTGTTTCACATTAGGACATTTTACCTAGGTACTGCATTGTAATGTTTGCAGTGTCTACGCTAGATTGTCTATCCAGATGAGACAGTCTATCATATAATCCCTACAGTACAGAAATAGGCCATTTGGCCCAACAATTCCAGACTGATCCCCCAAAGAGTAACCCACACAGACCCATCCCCCTACTGTATTACTTAATATTTACCCCTGACTAATGCACCCAACTTACACATCCCTGAACATTATGGGTACTTTAGCATGGCAAATTCACCTAACCTGCACATTTTTGGACCGCGAGAGGAAACCGGAGCACCCAGAGGAAACGCATGCAGACACGGGACGAATGTGCAACCTCCAGAGTCAGTCACCCACCTGAAGCTGGAATTGAACTTGGATCCCTGGTGCTGTGAGGCAGCAGTGCTAGCCACTGAGGCACACTCATTCAAGTATTGCAATACTTGGAAACACAAAGCAACGTTTAGCCATGCAAACTACTAGCAAGTAGTCAAATTGCACTGCAAACAGTACCACAACCAACATTATGCACGCCAAGTCTCATTTTCATGGAGTATTTAACATTTTGTGCATAACTGCAAAAAATTAAAACAAAGGTCAAGTGGGGAACCACACTGTGGAGGGTTTACTTCCTTTCCTTCCTTCACTACAATATGTAACCAGGATCATTTGAACAGTGATTGCAGAGATTTGCACAGAAACAAACAAAAAAATCTGAGCTTGCACCAAGAGTGACAATATTCAAATGGATAATCTGCAAGAGTTTACATCGGAGTACAGGACCACGGAGCATGTGTAAGCCATAATGGCCTACAAGGCTGGTTCGCCATTCAAGAGGATTATGACCGGACCTCAACCTCACTTGTCTATCCCTGAATTTATAGAATACTGAGAGGCCTGAAGACAGTGGATGTGAAGATGATATTTCCAATAATAGAGAGACTGGGACCCAAGGGCACAGCCTCAGGGTGAAGGCATGATCCTTTCTAACTGAGATAAAGAAGGAATTTCTTCAAAGGGTGGTGAACCTGTAGAACTCATTGCTATGGAGGCATAGTCATTGAGTATTTTTAAGACAGATGTGTTTTTGTTTAGTAAGGGGAGCAAGGGTTACAAGGAGAAGGCAGGTTGAGAAACCCATCAGTCACGACTGAACAGCAAAGCAGTTTCAAATGGACTGAAAGGGCAATACTGCTCCCATTTTATGGTCTTGTAATCCTCAACTATTAAAAATCTATCCTACTCAGTCTTCTGTATTTTTCAAGTAAACTCCACTCAACACCACAAAAATTCTCAGATTTTCAAAGACCTCTTATGCTTAAAATGTACCCCTCAATTATAGCCTACTTCAGATGTGGAAATATTCTTCCAATCAAATCTTAGCATTTGATGTCTCAAGAAGATCATCTTTCAATCTACCAAACTGCAATGGGTACAAGCTCAACCAGTCCAACTCTTGCTATGTTCAACCCTGATCACCTGGAAGTAGTGAACCTTCTCTGAACCACTAACACAATGATATCCTATTTCCTACATCCTATAATACACACAGGACAGTGTTTGCTGTAGCTTCGCACTAGGTTTAAAAATACAAATTCCAGCTAGTCTCCAATTCACTGGCTGACTCAGTGTTACTATTCACTTTGTTTTTGTTTCAATCGAGCACATCGGATCATTCATAGTACATAGCAACAATATTATTCATAACTAGTGCAAGGGGTTATATCACCTCCACCCAAAATATCCAGCAATCCTTCGGGAAATTATAATTACCACCTCCCAAACTCAGCACTTTCCAGTTCATGTTTTTTCCAAAAGGCAGTGCGCCTGCCACAAGGACTTTTGCTACGATACCCTGGTGAATATTCTATTGTCAATAAAACAAATCAACCAATAGAAACAGAAATCAGGATTGATACCTCCCAAAGGGAATGAACATTTTCCTTGCAAGTGAAGTTAGAAGACTTTCAACAGGCAATTCAACTACAGGAAGGGTCTTAAGAAAGGGTCACTGAACCCAAAATCGTTTCTCTCCACAGATTCTGCCAAACCGGCTGAGCTTTTCCAGCAATTTGTTTTTGTTAATAACTTACAGAATCCACAGTTCTTTCAGTTTTTAATTTAACTACAGGGATTTGGAGTCAAAGTCCAATCCCATCCCCTGGCAATTCTTCAGTCAAATGGTCACTGTTCCCAATAGGCAGCAGGAACATAAATCATCCACACTATAGGCCCAATCTACAAAATCATAGCATGCCATGTCACAACCAAGGTTAATCAACTCAAATTAAACCTGAGACATTTATCTTAAAATCACACCAGAAACACTTGTATATGAGGCTAGGTGCCTTTATTTTATAGACAATAAGGTAAAATTTGAACACAATGGACCTGTGTACAAATTCTTACTTGGTCTTGATCTTTACATTACTGGTCTTAATATTAACTACAGAAATTTCTGAAAAACTCATCTGTAAATATAAAGGGTTTTTACAGACTGCAAGCACACATTTCATAACATACCAAATTACACAATTTGAGGGTTTGAATGAGTATTCTTTTTGCTGGCACTGACAAGCAACAATGCAGTCATCATTTCAGCCAGGGGCAAGAGAGAATGTCATTTTTAAGGTTCAACTTACGCCCAAGGGAAGTTGGATGGACTAGAGAAAGCCTCCCACACCTGCAGGTTTATGGGCAGTACATATCCGGCTTATACCTTACAACACTGTATAACCAACCCAAAAAGGTAAAATGGTCTTGTAAATATTACATGTTTTTTGATGAAAACTAATGAAAACTTTTTACAAATACATGGAATCAAATAAATCCAAGAATATAAAGTACAGCAACGTCTATCACAGTATGGGAGATTTGTTATAACCAAAGCAGCCATCTTGTCACATATTAAAAGATTGAAAACCATTTTAAATCTCATTTTCATGTCTGCTTGTTAAACTTTACATTCCCAGGCTCAGTGAGGTGGTTGACCTTGTAGCTGTAGCAATACAGGATAGTGAAACTCTTTCCCAACATAGGAATGTTTTTCTTTTACAAGAATCTATTGTATACTGACACTTAACTACTAGCCAACATTGTCCAGTCACCAGCCCTAGTCATGTAGTGTCTGGACAAAGTGCCTGCTTACTCATTATACTGCAGTTAACAGTTTGCTAATTGTTAAATGATTGTAACCTATTAACCACACAACTCTCTGTATCTTGGAGTGACTTTGACCATTAAGCCAACATGGATGAGGCCATGTCAGGAATACTGGGGCCAGTTCTGGTTGCCCAGTTATAGGAAGGATATTAAGTTGGAGGGGGTTCAGGGGAGAATTACCAGGATGTTGCTGTGAATGGAGGTTGAGTTATAAAGAAAGGGTCAGAACGTTTCCATTGGAGCGAGAGGTTGAGGGACAATCTTACAGAAATTCATAAAATAATGATGGGTATAGATAGGGTTAATGCTAGTTGCCTTTTTCTTAGAATTGGGGATTTCAAGACTATGGCACACAGTGTTAAGGTGAGAGGAGAGAGATTTAAAGACAACATGATGGCTAAATTATTTAGAGGGTGGTGTGTGTGGCATGAACTTCCTGAGAAAGTGATAGATGTGGGTACAACATTTAAAAGACATTGTATAAGTACATGAATAGGAAAGGCTTGGAGGGATTAGGATCAGGGGTGGGCAGGTGGGACTAGTTTAGTTTGGGATTACAGTTGTCACGGACTGGTGGAATCGAAGGCTTATTTCTGTGCTGTATGACTAACTAGAAAGGTTTACAGAAGATTACCTGAACTAGAAAATTTTGTTTGTGAGGAAAGATTGAATAGGTTTTTAAAAGAAATTATTTCATAAGCCAAGACATCACTTATAGTACCAACATTTATTATCCATCCTAACTGCTCCTAAACTGAGTGTCTGGCTAGGCCAATTCAGATGGCAGTTAAGAGTCAACTACATCACTGTGGACCTAGAATTACATGTAGGTCAGACCAAGTGAGGTTGCCAGATTTCTTTGCCCAAAAAGATGTTAGTGAACCAGATGGGTTTTTCAACAGAACGGAGGATGGTTTACATTGTTATCATCAGTGAAACAAACCATAAATAATTTTTGTGTTGACAGAATCCAAAGGCAAAAAGGGAAACAAAGTTTTTTCCAAACCTCATCAGGACAAGGACACATGAAACCAGACTTGGGAAAAGGAAGGGAACACCAATTTATACAGCATGAGTGTGCGCTCATTTGTTTAACTATCAAATGTTGAGATGTAGGAACAGTTGACTGTCAATCTTGGTTCTCAATCCAGGCATGTACACTGCTTGGGAAAAGGACACAATCCTGGCTAGTGCCTTTGGATCTCAGAAACCAATAAAATTCTAACAGGACCATACAGGTTAAACACAGAGGCTGTTTCCAATAACCAGGGAGTCAAAACCAATTCACAGGGTAGGCTATTTGACTGAGGGGATGAAAAGTTTCTTCACCCACGCAGTGGTGAGCTTGTGGAATTCTCTACCACAGAAAGCAGTTGAGGTCAAAACAGTAAATGTTTTCAAGAAGGAGTTAGAGTTCTATATATAGTTCCTGGGACTAACAGGATAAAAGGGTATAGGGAAAAAGCTAGAACAAAACACTGAGTTGGATGATCAACCATTATCACAGGGAATAGCAGTACTGGCTGAAAGGGCTGAAAGGCCTACTTCAGCTCCCATTCTCTATGCCTACTCAAAACAGGCTATACATTTCGCTTCTAGGGCATGTAAGCTCATGAAACCACAAACAGAACTGAATCATAAATTGGTTTCTGCTGCAGTTCTAAGCACAGTACAGATTATTTAGTAAATGCTGCCTAATATTAGAACCGCATGTTACACAGAGCACGGTGTGGAGAGTCTTCCAATCACAGGCTGGTCAACCAGTCTCAGCAGGCAGTATGCCAACTATACTGAACCTGATGAGTGCAAGATGAAAAGATTTGATTTTGTCTCCATGTGATAAGTTTAAGGAACTCGCTTTATGTTTCAGATTTAGTGACTGCATTTAAATTCTACCAGCAGCTGTGGATGGATTAGAACCATCATCCCCAGAGCTTTAGCAAGGGCCTCTGGATTACTGGACAATTAATATTACGACATGTCATCGCACTATGGAATACTGGAAGCAAAGGAGGCTTAATTGATGCACGTAATATGGGCACAAACAGTGCGGATGGGAGGACCTATTTCCATTTGCACAGAGGTCAACAACCTGATTGCTGATAAATTGCAAAAGGAAGAGTGGGGAATGAGGATGTGGAACTCATTACCCAGGGGAAAAAAGCAAAAGCCCTCATAACAGCAATGCAAAGTCATTCAGAAGAGCTGAAATCCACAAGGCTTAAAGATAAAACAAGATTTATTCTTCACGCAGCAGACAATAGACCAGCCTGCTTATGAATAAAAACATTGCACCTCTATCTCAGACCTACAATATTAAAAGTAGAAGATTATAATTTTTTTTTGGGGGGGGGGGGGGGGGGGGGGAAGAGGGGGGCGCAGGAGGCACCAGAGTGAAAGAACTCCCTTTTCCCCATACCCCAGGCAAGGCAAGTAAGGCAACACATCACTTTTCCCCTGCTCACAGCATCTAGAAACAGGCAGGTTAGGTGGATTAGCCATAGGGAATACAGGACAACAGGAGAGAGAGAAATGCACACCACCTTCCCGATCAAAGTGGTGGTTAAAAGGACCCTATTTTCCACAAAAAAGACATTTAAAAGCACACGCTTCACATTCACCACCAGAGAAAAGGCAGGAGATAAGAAAAAACATCCTGTTCCTTTTGCCCACCCAGAAAATAAAGGTGGTTAAGGAAGAGTACCCCCACCAGAAAGAGGTTAAGAAAAAGCAACCCCTTCAACACCTTTAAGGGAGATTAGGAAACATACCCCACACCCAAGAAAAAGCAGTCACTCTCCTCACTCATCACAGTGAAGGGTGAGAAGCCAAGTGTTCTGTGCTTAAAAGAACGAAAGGGGCAAGAGGAAAGAGAACGAAACACTGAACCCCATCACACCTTCCCATCACCTTTGACCCTCCCTTCCCCCCACAATAAAGGTGATGTCTGGGAGAGGGAGAGGTATCGGGAGGGTGGGTGAAAGGGGGACATACAACACCAGCTCCCCCAGTTCCCCCTCCTGCAGCACCCCCTACCCCCACTCACCATCCACCCCTCCCTCCCCCAGACTGCAGAGGACAGAGAGGCCGAGAGAGAGAGAGAGAGAGAGATGCTGAAGGAGACCGTCCACCTCGCAGTTGCTGGAGTGCGGCAGTGGCGGCTCCATCCATTAGCGACACCATTCACCACCCCCTCCCCCGCCCAACCCCAACCCCAACCCATCCTCCCTCACACTCACTCTCCTCATCACCGCCACCCCCCAGGCCCCTGGGGAGAGCTCGGGGGAGACCCGCTCCCCTTCACCCCTGGGGTGACGTACAGAGAATCTCACCCCCAGGTGAACAAACCCAATCCCTCCGGCTCGGCTCACCTTCTCCTGCGCCCGGTTAATCTTCTTCTGGACGTTCTTGGCGATGAAGCCGGCGCTCACTCCTTTCCCTGGTTCCGCCATTTTCCCTCCTGGAGCCGGGCGAAGGGGGCGGGGCCAACCGTTCGGAGGGATTTAAAGGGACCGCTCCGCCCACAGGAGGCGTGGCTTATTGGGGCGGTACCGCCCCTACGGGCGGTTGTGGGCGGGGTTTAATGGGACCAGGCACCCCCTCCCCCAAGAGGCGGGGTTTACTGGAACGGTACCTCCCGCAGCGGGGAGGAGGGCCGGACTTACAGTCACGGTACCGCCCATGGGGCGGGGTTTAACTGGAAAAGGCCGCCCATAAGGGGCGGGGTTTTGGGAAGATACCGCCCACACGAGGCGGTGTTGAACGGACAGTGTAGCCATGGTGGGCGGGGTTTATTGAAATGACACCGCCCACATGGGTGGGGCTGTCCGGTGGGGCGGGGTTTATTGGGACGGCACCACTTACGTGGGCGTGCTTTAATGGTACAGTGCCGCCCACAGGGATGGGGTTTACTCGGACCACTCGTGCTGTTGGCCGGGGTCTAGTGAGACGATACTGCTGACATGGGGGCGGGATTTAATGGGAGGGTACCGCCCACATAGGGCGTGGTTTACAGGGGCGGTCCCGCCCATATTGGGTGGGGTTTACTTGGACGGAACCGCCCATGGTGGATGGGATTTAAAGGGGCCAGACCCCCCCCCCCCCCCCCACAGGAGGGGAGGACTTAAAGAGGCCACGCCGCTAAAAAGGGATCTCAACACCCCAGGTTGAAGTGCATAGGAACATGTGATACCTTTTGTTAGATTGTTCGTCCAGGGAAGGGCATTTGAGGTGGCCCTTAAAGTGTCTATACCACCCAGAGAGAGGGTAATGGAATCTGGAGCAATGTTCAAAGGGACTGCACCACAGAGGGAGGACAGTGAAAAACGTACATATCTTTCAAGGAGATGTGCTGCAACTGGTTATGGGAACCTGAAAGATCCTTTAACACTTCATGGACAAAGGGACGTTAGACATCACAGCAGCCCTAATAAAACTAATTTAATTCTGCACCATTCAAGTTAGAAAATGGATGTAAATCAATCAAATAAATGGGCACTAGTCCACATTGGAGAGTTTAGAATCATTACAGTGCAAAGAGACGATATTTGGACAATTGAGTCTGCAAGAATCCTCTGAAGATCATCCCACCAAGGACCAAGCTCTCTCCCCATAGTCCCACATTTCCCATGGCTAATCCATTTGGTCTGCACATCCCTGGACACTACAGGAAGGTCTTAACATGGACAATCCACCAAACAGTCATTACGGAGATGAAGTCCTACCTTTTTTTGGGTGGCACATTGGCTCAGTGTTTAACACTGCTGCCTCACAATGCCAGGGTCCTGGCTTTGATTCCAGCCTCCAATGACTTTCTGTGTGGAGTTTGCACATCCTCCCTATGTTGCCAATCTAGTTTCTTCCCATTGGCCATGACAAATTACTCATCTTGTCCGGGGTTGTGTAAACTAGGTGGATTAACCATGAGAAATGCAAGATTACAGGGATAGGATAGAGCATGGGAAGCTCAACGGAAGGGCATTGTGGACTCGATGGGCCGAATGGCCTGTTTCCACACTGTAGGGATTTTTTGAACCTACACATCTTTGGACAGTGGGAGGAAACCAGAATTCTTGGCAGGAATCCTTGTAGACAAAGGGAGAACATGTAAACTCCATGCAGACTTCTCCACCCAAGGCTGGAATCAAACGCAAGTTCCTGGCACTGTGAGGCATCAGTGCTAACCACTCTGCCACCCCATGGAGTTCTGCCACATAGATTCACAAACAGGTTTGTATTGACTCACTGCACCACACCAATTGTAACTATTTTAACAGTATTACGAATATGAAATTATCCTTATGATTTCATCAGATTTAGTATAGATTTTAGTCATGCACTTGTCCATTTAATAATGGGAGGTGTTTATGAAAGACATTTTAAAAGTTCCCCATTAAGAAACTTTATTGCTACATTAAGAATTGTGAAGTCATTGAGTTTTAAATCAGAAATAAGTCTCAATACATGGTTTATTTACAGGAAGGGGAGGAGGAGGATGCAGCATGCAATGGAGACATGCCAGGCTGGTCTCTATGTCTCAAAGATAAATTATGCTGATATATTGCCCCCATCTGGAGAAAACTGAGCCTTTCTCTCAATCTATTCCAGTCCATGCAAGGTTTGTGAAGGTTTGTAGCTCAGGTTGAGGTTGAGGGTGTAGGTTTGCTCACTGAGCTGTAGGTTTGACATCCATACATTTCATTGCCTGGCTAGTTAACATCATCAGTGGTGACCTCCAAGTGAAGCGAAGCTGTTGTCTCCTGCTTTCTATTTATATCTTTCTCCTGGATGGGGTTCCTGGGGTTTGTGGTTTTGTCATTTCCTGTTCGTTTTCTGAGGGGTTGATAGATGGCATCTAGATCTATGTGTTTGTTTATGGCATTGTGGTTGGAGTGCCAGGCCTCTAGGAATTCTCTGGCATGTCTTTGCTTAACCTGTCCTAGGATAGATGTGTTGTCCCAGTCGAAATGGTGTTTTTTTTCCTCCATGTGTAGGGCTACGAGGGAGAGAGGGTCGCATCTTTTTGTGGCTAGCTGGTGTTTGTGTATCCTGGTGGCTAACTTTCTTCCTGTTTGCCCTACGTAGTGTTTGTGGCAGTCCTTGCATGGAATTTTGTAGATGACGTTGGTTTTGTCATGGGTTGTACTGGGTCTTTTAAGTTTGTTAGTTCTTGTTTGAGAGTGTTGGTGGGTTTGTGTGCTACCAGGATTCCGAGGGGTCTTAGTAATCTGGCTGTCATTTCTGAGACTTCTTGGATGTATGTTAAGGTGGTTAGTGTCTCTGACTGTGTTAGGTCTGCTTGTCGTGGTTTGTTCCTCAGGAATCTGCGGACTGTATTTTTTGAGTATCCGTTCTTCTTGAATACGTTGTATAGGTGGTTCTCCTCTGTTTTGCATAGTTCGTTTGTGCTGCAGTGTGTGGTGGCTCGTTGGAATAGTGTTCTGATACAGCTTCATTTGTGTCTGTTGGGATGGTTGCTGGTGTAGTTACGTATTTGGTCAGTGTTTGTCGGTTTTCTGTATACGCAGGTTTGTAGTTCTCCGTTGTCCTTTCTTTCGACTGTGACATCCAGGAATGTGAGTTTGTTGTTGTTTTCTTCCTCCTTGGTGAACTTTATTCCTGTGAGGGTGTTGTTGATGATGTTAAATGTCTCTTCTATCTTGTTTCATTTTGTGATGACAAAGATGTCATCTACGTTGCGGACCCAGATTTTTGGTTTGATGGTTGGTAGGGCTGTTTGTTCTAGTCTTTGCATTACCGCTTCTGCCATGAATCCTGTTTGCGGAGACCCCATGGGTGTACCATTGGTTTGTTTGTAGACTATGTTGTTGAAAGTGAAGTGGGTGGTGAGGCACAGGTCCACTAGCTTCATGATGTTTTCGTTGGTAACGTGATTGATGGTGGTTGGTGTGTGTGTAATGGTCTCTTCTAAAAGTGTGGTAAGTGTTTCCTTTGCAAGGTCGATGTTGATGGAGGTGAACAGTGCTGTTATGTCGAATAACAAACTTAAAAGACCCAGTACAACTCATGGACAAAACCAACGTCATCTACAAAATTTCATGCAAGGACTGCCACAAACACTACATAGGACAAACAGGAAGAAAGTTAGCCACCAGGATATATGAACACAGGCTAGCCACAAAAAAAACATAACCCTCTCTCCCTCGTAGCCCTACACACGGAGGAAAAAAAGCACCATTTCGACTGGGACAACACATCTATCCTGGGACCGGCTAAGCAAAGACATGCCAGAGAATTCCTAGAGGCCTGGCACTCCAACCACAATGCCATAAACAAACACATAGATGCCATCTATCAACCCCTCAGAAAACAAACATGAAATGACATCACCACAAAGCCCAGGAACCCCATCCAGGACAAACATATAAATAGAAAGCAGGAGACAACAGCTTCGCTTCACTTGGAGGTCGCCACTAATGATGTTACCTAGCCAGTAATGAAATGCCTGGATATCAAACCTACAGCTCAGCGAGCAAACCTACACCCTATTCCAGTCCATTTCAAATGAAAGCAAAGTTCTGTGGGTTCTGGATGTCTGAAATAAAAACAAAGTGTTAAAGAATCTCAGCAAGCATTCCAGTGTCTGTGATGAGAGAAACAGAATTCCAAAGAAGAGTCATGTTGAAGTGGAAAACTGAATGCAGTCCATTTCATTTATTTATTCTCTCAGCAATGTGAACGGTGGAGTTTCAGAATTTTGACCCCGAAAGCAGGAACGGTGTTTGTGTACATGGGGACGGTTTGTAACCTGGAGGAGGACAGCAGCTGATCTATTTCCTGTGGAACTTCTAGTTTGTGGATGTTGTTGGTTTTGTACATTCTGTAATATTTTGCAAGTTCTGCAATGTGTACAATCTACAAGATGCACTGCAGAAATTCACCAAAGATCGTTAGACAGCACCTTCCAAACCCATGGCCACTTAGATCTAGAAAGACAACATCACCCCCTGCAAGTTCCCCTCCAAGCTGCTCACCACCCAGACTTGGAAATATCACCGTTCCTTCACTGTTGTTGGGTCAAAATGCTGGAATTCCCTCTATACTGGCACTGTGGGTTAACCCACAGCAAGTGAACTACAGCGATTCACGCAGCAGCTCATCCCCGCCTTCTCAAGGGCAAATAGGAATGGGCTATCAATGCTGGCCTGCCAGCGACGCCCAAGTCCCACAAATGAGAATTTTTAAAAATGCTGTTGAAAAGGTATTGCTAGTTGTTATGGTGCACCCAACTGACAATAGACATGACAGCTCTCAGTCAGGAAGGGAGTAAATGCTTGAAGTATTGGATGGCCTACTTGTCAAGTGGTTTGCTTTATTTAGGTAGTGTTGAATTTAATTTGGTGTTTAGAAAAATAGCAGGAGTAAGCCATTCAGCCTTTCACTTCTATGCCATTCAACATTCAATCATGGCTGATCTGATTGTTACCTCAAATCTGCATGCCCAGCTACTCTTAAGCAAGGTGATCAAAAGTTATCAATAATTTATCTATCTCTGCCTTAAAATAAATCAAGGATTTGCCTTCCACCACCTTGTTCAGGGACACTCAACCCTCATGAGGAAAAAAATCCCCTAATTTTTGTTTTAAATGGAAACCCCATTATTCTTCGATTGTGATACCTAGTTCTACTTCTTCCATTAAAGAAGTTCTACTTCTTCTCTTCATCTACCTGACCAGACCTAAGGATCCTTACAACCCATTTGACTCTTATGAATGACAGCAGATTGAAGTCTCCCTTTCAACCTTACCTGTTAAAACATCTCATTCTGAATAGTCTCAAATTATTCTCTAAACTGCCGCTAACGCATTTACATACTTTATGTAAATAAGTTGTCCAATTCTGTACACCGTACTCGAGGTGCAGTGCTACCAATGTGCTGTGAACAAGCATAATCTCCTTATTTTGTATTCAGTTCCCCTTGTGATAAATACTAAAATTTTATCAGTTTTCCTATTTGCTTGGTTTACCTGCATACTTACCTTTTGTGATGCATGCATAAGGGCACCCAAATCACTTTGCATCTCAAAACTCTGCAATATCTGCCTAATCCTATCACTTTTTTATTCTTCCTGCAAATGTTCATATCATTTTCATTCTCCAGATCTTTATCCACACACTTAACGTACCTTTTTGTAACCTCCTTACATAGTCTTCACAACTTAAGTTTAAATCTATTGTTGGGTTGCCAGTAAATTTAGCAACTGGACCTTCTTCCCTTCATGTAAGACATTCACATAAATTGTAAACAGTTGAGGTCCCTTTGGTACTACAATGACAATAGTTTACCAGCCTGAAAATGATCCATTTATGCCTACTTTCTGCTTCCTGTATGCCAACCAATCTTTGGAAAAACATGTGCTACCTTCTACACCACGAGCATTTATATTTGATGTGGCACTTTATCAAATGCCTTCTGAAAACCAAAGTTCAGTAGCTGCAGCTTTGTCCACAGCAGTGCTACCTCCTCAAAGAATTCCAGTAGGTTGTTCAAACATAATTAAATCCCTCACAAGACTGTGGCTCTGTCTGATTGTCTTGAAATTTTCCAAGTGCCCTGCTATAATTTTTTGAATAACAGCTTCTAATATCTCCCCTATGTCAGATGTTACGCTAACTGGTCTGTAGTTTCCTGTTTTCTGTTGCCCTGCCCTGCTTGAATGAAAGAGTTGCATTTGCTAGCTTCCAATCTAATGGGATCACCTGTGAATCAAGGGAAGCTAAAATCTATGCGACAGCTATTTCGATAGCCACTTGATTTTAGACCCCTCGTCGCAGACTGTTAGGGGCATGGCAATTGTCAGCCCCCTGCTACAACAGTAAACACAGTAACATTTTTCTCTGATGATTGTGATTTTTCCCAAATTCCTCCCTTCTTTCCAATTCTTGATTTATCCCTACTTTTGGGATGTTACTTGTATCCTCTGTTGTGAAGGCCAATGCAAAATATGTTTAATTCATTTGCCAACTCCTTACATACCATCATTTGTTCCCAAGAATCAGTGACATGAGCTTTATTAATTCTTCCCATTTGTAATATTTATAGAAATTGTAACTTTTTAAAAATATTTCCAGCAAGCTTTCTCTCCTTTTTTTTTCTCCCCCTGGTTTATTCGTCTTTTAGTCTTTCTTCGCTGTTTATATTCTGTCCACTCTTCTGACCTGCCACCTGTCTGGGCACAATTGTGAGATTTTTCTTCAAGTGTTATACTACCTTTAATATTTCCAGTTATCTAAGTATGGTTGGTCCATTCTTTAGGATGTATCTATACCCTGTATTATCTCCTTAAATGTTTACCACTGCATCTTGTTTAAATCATCTTGGATCTACTCTGTCCCTCAACTTGACTGTAAAAATCAATTGTATTGTGGCTGCTGCAACCAAAGAGAACCTTCATTTAGATTGTTGATTTCATCTTGTGACATAAATACTAGGTTTAGTGTAGCCTGTTCTCTGGTCTGCTCCAGAGTTCTATGAACTCCTCAACATGGCTACTTTGTTCACCTGACTTTTCCTCTTGATACGTGTATTAAATTTTTCTGTGGTTACCACCTTACTTTTCCACAACCTTTCATTATTTCCTCCTTTTATGCTGCACTGTGCGATTCCAACAAGTGACAAATCATTTTATAATTTTGCATGTCTACGCAACTTTCTCTACATCTTCGTTTCCAGAACTGAGGTCATCCCTCTCGATTATGTTATGGAGCCACCTGACCATTTTTTCCTGGTTTGCTGTCAGTTCCAAGTCAACATGATCCTTCAGTCTTGCCTCTGTAATGATATTGTTTTCCATTTCTCTGAATGATACACCTATCTATCATACTGGTGGCTTGTGTACTGTAGCTGGTGTTAGTAACTTTGGGGAAACACAAATATAGGAGCAGACATAAGCCAGTGGGCCCATCGAGCCTCTACCCCATACCCCTCAACATCTTTAGCTTCCAGAAATCTATCCATTTCTTTCTTAAATATACTCTTTTAAATTGGCCTTCACAGCCTTTTATGGCAGAGAATTCCATAGGTGGTTCAGCCTTTGAGTGAAAACATTTCACCACATTTCGGTCCAAAATGGCTGACTACACATCTTGAGACTGTTACCCTCTGCTCTGGATTCACCAATCAGGGTGGATTCACCAATCAGGAGAAACTCCATCTACCACTCCTCGTTGTAATCTGAGGTAACCTTCACAGTCCATTACACCTCCAGTTTTGGTGTCATCTGCAAACTTACTAACAATACCTCTTATGCTCACATCCAAGTCATTTAAATAACTGATGAAAAGTAATGGACCCATCACTGATCCTTGTGGCACTCCACTGGTCACAGGCCTCCAATCTGAAAAGCAACCCTCCACCCACCACCCTCTGTCTTCTACCTTTGACCCAGTTCTGTATCCAAATGGCTAGTTCTCCTTATATTCCGTGAGATCTAACCTTGCTAATCAGTCTCCCATAGGAAACCTTGTCGAAAGCTTTACTGAAGTCCATATAGACTACGTCCACCACTCTGCACTCATCAGTCCTCTTTGTTACTTCTTCAAAAAACTCAATCAAGTTTGTGAGACATGATTTCCCATGCACAAAGCCATGTTGACGATCCCTAATCAGTCCTTGCCTTTTCAAATACATGTATATCCAGTTCCTCAGGATTCCCTCCAACAACCTGCCCACCACTGATGGGAAGTTATCGCCTGGATAAATGAAGTACTCTACAGTGTCACCCAGTGAACACAACCTTCAGCTGCATACACCTCCAAAGGAGAACCCTAATATTCTTGTTGCCTGCTGTCACGTGATGTAAAAACATCCAACTCCAGTATTAACCAGACAAAATGTAAGAGTAAATACAATTAGCATTGAAGAAATTATTGGACTTTTTCGTATAAGGATTTTGAATTGAGAGATGATAGAAGGTACAAGTGATAATGATAAAGATTTTTAAAGTGTGGCAAATCTCTAGAACCATCGTGAGCAACCGTTGCTTATCTAGACCAATTTGGAGGGAGCCAAGGATATACTTTGAGACCACAGAGAAAATAAGTCCCATTGTAAGTCCTCAGGTAATCACCCTGAATTGTGGTCCCACTGGGTTTGAACATTTTACCTGTAGTCATGTTGACAACCTCAAGACCAAGAATACTTCCAGAAAGAAACAATCGGTGGCTGGACAGGGTATGGAGCAGGGAATGGGAACGTTCACTGGTTCTGGCATTCTAGCCTGACGTGCGATTTACATTTATACAAATAGTCCCCCGTGGGCGCTCTCAGGTGACCTTATCATTAGCAGCATAAATGGGACAGTCAGGGCCTCGCATGAGATTCTCTGTCAGACCCTCCACCCCCTCTCGGCCAAATGGATAACTGTGAGGATCGGTCCTGGTCCAACCACCATTGCGCCATTTCTGATTTATTAAATGAAACGGGTCTTGGGAATCCCCCCACTAGAGTGTGCAGGGATTCCAGTACAGACCCAGCATTTAGAGATGTTGTTTTGCTGCACGCGCATTTAGGGCATGTATAGGTAAGTGTTAACATGTAACCTGCACCTACTCTGGTGAATAGTACCTAGGTCGACACAATTCCCTCAGTGCTCTCCTCATCCCACACACACACACCCCTGCACGATTGGCTGCGAGGCAAAGGGCGAAGGCAAAAAATAAACAGAAACATCTCGGAGCTTTCCGAACAGAGATTAGATTACTTACAGTGTGGAAACAGGCTCAACAAGTCCACACCGACCCGCCAAAGCACAACCCACTCAGACCCATTCCCCTACATTTACCCCTTCACCTAACACTACAGGCAATTTAGCATGGCCAATTCACCTCACCTGCACATTTTTTTTGGACTGTGGGAGGAAACCCACGTAGACACGGGAAGAATGTGCAAACTCCAAACAGTTAGTCGCCTGAGGTGGGAATTGAACTCGGGTCTCTGGCGCTGTGAGGCAGCAGTGCTAAGCACTGTGCCACCGTGCTGCCCATTGCCACTGTGCCTCCCATAAATACAATGGTCCAAAAGCTATACAGCCCACGTGCTTGGTGTGTTCACAACAACTGCGTGTGCACCAACAACATTAGCAGGCCTCGTGAGGATTCGGTCCGAATAAAAAAGCAGAAGGTGAGGATCATGATCTGGCATCTATCTTTCTTCACTGGTGACCAGTGTTTCCAGACCCCCTTTCCTTGCAGGTCAATACAGGCGCACGTGTCACTGCTCATGATAACCTCATAGGGACCATTCCACTTCGGGGCGAAGCCAGATTCAATGGGTAGAATCTTAACCATAACCTTACTATCTGCTAATGGGACCTCCAGACAATCCTCTAAATGCTGATGTTCATCCCCCGCCTCCAATTTTCCCTAACTGTTTGCTGCATCTCCTTCAGCTGGGCACTCAGTTCGAACACATAGCGATGCATTCAGTCACAGAGAGGGCCAACATCGGAACCCCCCCTTGATAATGGATTCAGGTAGTTGCATTGGCGTACCTGTCATCAACTCGTAAGGGGTCAAACCAGTCGACTGGCTTGTGGTGGACGGGAGTCACATGAATATCGCAGGCAGGACTCAGTCCAGTCCTGCACAGCCTTAGCAGTGGAGGTTTGAAGAGTTCTGTTCATTCGCTCCACCATGCCAGAACTTTGTGGATGGTAGGGTAGGTGAAGTTTGTTTATTGCCAGTCAGTTGGCATATGGTTTTAACAACCTTTCCAGTAAAATGGGTCCCCTGGTCAGAGTCAATCTGGGATGTCGCCCGCCACCTGGGAATCAGATCCTCAGCTAAAAGGATCTGTTTTGGGATCACTGCTGTTTGTCATTTTTATAAATGACTTAGACGCAGGCATAGGTGGATGGATGAGTAAATTTGTGGATGACACTAAAGTCGGTGGAGTAGTGGACAGTGTGGAAGAATGTTACAGGTTGCAGGGGGACTTGGATAAACTGCAGAATTGGGCTGAGAGGTGGCAAATGGAGTTCAATGCAGCTAAATGTGAGGTGATGCACATTGGGAAGAATAATAGGAAGGCAGAATACTGGGTCAATGGAACGATTCTTGGTAGTGTGGATGTGCAGAGGGATCTTGGAGTCAATGTACATTGATCCCTGAAAGTTGCCACCCAGGTTGATAGTGCTGTTAAGAAGGTATATGGTGTGTTCGGTTTCATTCATAGAGGGATTGAGTTCCGGATCCGCAATATCATGCTGCAACTATACAAAACACTGGTGCAGCCATGTTTGGAATATTGTGTACAGTTCTGGTCCCCATATTTCAGGAAGGATGTGGAAGCATTAGAAAAGGTGCAGAGGAGATTTACCAGGATGTTGCCTGGTCTGGAGGGAAGGTCTTATGAGGAAAGGCTGAGAGACTTGGGTCTGTTCTCATTGGAAAGAAGAAGGCTAAGGGGGGATTTGATAGACACATACAAGGTAATCAGAGGATTAGGTAAGGTAGACAGTGAAAGTCTTTTTCCGACAATGATAACATCAGCTTGTACAAGAGGGCATAACTACAAATTGAGGGGTGATAGATTTAAGACAGATGTCAGAGACAGGTTCTTTATGCAGAGAGTGGTAAGGGTGTGGAATGCACTACCTGCTAATGTAGTCAACTCAGCCACATTAGGGAGATTTAAACCATCTTTAGATAAGCACATGGGTGATTTTGGGATAGTGTAGGGTGACAAGCTGAGAATAGTTCACAGGTCAGTGTAACATCGAGGGCTGAAGGATCTGTTCTGCACTGTATTGTTCTATGTTGTATAAAACTAACTGAACTGGACACTAAATCTCTTAATCCAGATGCAACAAGTGTTAGATAGTGCAGAACGCCCACATCATAATTTCACACATTGGCTCAAGTCCCCTTTCTTTAAGATCCTTCAGAAATGCTGAAAGGTTTCACAACTACAGAACATTATGAAGTGCTTTACAGAAAAGCTAAACAGTTTGGAAGTGTCATCACAGTTGTAATGTAGAGAGCACAGCAGCTAAAACACAAAGTACTCCATCAAAAGATTCACAAACATGATACTAGGCCAAAATGTTTCTTGGAGAGTCACATCACAAACCTAGGAATGGCAGCTCATCTATCAACCTGACACTGTACACCTTTCTGGACTCAACACTGAGTTCAAACATTTCAGATCATAACCTCTTCTCCACCTTGCTTCATGTGTTTTTTTGACTAGTTTGTTTTCTTCACTTGCTTTCTCTTTAGATTAGATTAGATTACTTACAGTGTGGAAACAGGCCCTTCGGCCCAACAAGTCCACACCGCACCCGCCGAAGTGCAACCCACCCATACCCCTACATCTACCCCTTACCTAACACTACGGGCAATTTAGCATGGCCTATTCACCTGACCTGCACATCTTTGGACTGTGGGAGGAAACCGGAGCACCTGGAGGAAACCCAGGCAGACACGGGGAGAATGTGCAAACTCCACACAGAGAGTCGCCTGAGGCAGGAATTGAACCCGGATCTCTGGCGCTGTGGGGCAGTAGTGCTAACCACTGTGCCACCGTTCAAATTAATCTGTGATCCTGCTATTCACATACCTTCTTGTTAACACAGACAATTCCTACAGTGTGGAAGCAGACCATTCAGCCCAATGAGTCCACACCAAACTTCCTGAGAGCATCCCACCCACATCCACCTTCCCATTACCCTGCACTTCTGTGGCTCACCTCTCCTGACCTGCATATCCCTGGATGCTTAATTATCTTGGACTAACCCCCACTCTCTGCAACTGGATCCTCAGTTTCCTGACCCACAGGCCACAATCAGTGAAGATTGGGGACAATATTTCATCCTCACTAACACTCAACACTGGAGCCCCCCAGGGGTGCGTACTCAGCCCCCTACTGTACTCACTGTATACCCATGACAGCGTCGCCATATACCAGACTAATGCCATTTACGAGATGACACCACCATAGTCAGTCAAATCTCAGATGGCGACAAAACAGACTACAGGCAGGATGTAGAAGACCTGGAAAAATGGTGCACTGAAAACAACCTAGCTCTCAATGTCAGCAAAACCAAGGAACCATTTTTGACTTTTGGCAGGATGTTACTCATGCTCCCCTACACATTAACAGCCCAGAGGTGGAATGAGTGGAGACTGTCAGGTTCCTGGGAGAGGTCATCCACCACAAGCTTTCTTGGACTCTTCATGTGGACGCACTGGTTACAAAGGCCCAATAACGCCTCTACTTCCTCAGGCAGCTGAGGAAATTTGGCATGACGGCAATACTCTTACAAACCTTTATAGGTGAGCCATCGAGAGCATTCTGCCTGGATGTATCACTACCTGGTACGGCAACTATACCATTCAAGATCGGACACAGTTACAGAGAGTGGTGAACTCAGACCAGACAATCACAAAGGCCAACCTCCCATCTACAGAATCCATCTACCGGAACCTCTGTCAAGGAAAGGCTGCCAGCATTCTCAAAGATAAATCCCACCGTGGCAATGTTTTTCTACAGCCTCTACCATCGGGGAGAAGGTACAGAAATCTGAACACAAGCACCAGCTGGTTTTGAAACAGTTTCTACCCCACTGTTGTTAGAATACTGAATGGACCAGCAAACTCTTAACATTCGCCTGTACCTGTGTTTTATTTTTGCCGCTGTTTACTTATTATTTACTTACCTGTGCTACTTAATTCTGTGATCTGCCTATATTGCTCACAAGACAAAGCTTTTCACTATGCCTCGGTATACGTGACAATTAAGTCAATTCAATTTAGTATTGATAATCTACCAAACCTGCACAACGTTGGATTGAGGGAGGAAACGAAAGCACCCAGAGGATATCCACGCACACGCAGGGAGAATGTGAAAACTCTATACAGTCAGTTGCTCGAGGATGGAATTGATCCCTGATCCCTGGTGCTGTGAGGCAGCAATGTTAACCACTGAACCACTGATCTGGCCCCACCATTGTTGTTTAACAACATTTCTGCTTCCTTTGACTTTTGCACCTCTTGTTGTTTAATTATTCCTGCCCTTCACCCCACCCCACACTTTCCCTGTTATCACTTGTCCCCCTCCAATCTTCTGCTTGCTCAAAGACCAAGTACATTTCTTACTTTCCTCAGTTCTGACAGGATGCATGCATTGCAGAGGTAATTATTGCCAGCTGAAAAATGTGTTGCTGGAAAAGCGCAGCAGGTCAGGCAGCATCCAAGCAGCAGAAGGATCGACGTTTCGGGCATAAGCCCTTCTTCAGGAATGAAATGCCCGAAATGTCGATTCTCCTGCTCCTTGGATGCTGCCTGACCTGCTGCGCGTTTTCAGCAACACATTTTCAGCTCTGATCTCCAGCATCTGCAGTCCTCACTTTCTCCTAATTATTGTGAGCTAACAATTAGTGTAGAATCCTGCCACCGACCTTCCTTTATGTATTGGGTCCAGGGGCTTATTCTGTTAACAATGGTAGAGCAAGCACCACCAGTGAGTCTTAATAGGAAGAGGCACTTATCTTAACAAGATGTAATTTATTGCAAGATAACAATATAGGTACAAGTTGCATTGACTAGTTAAACATACTTAGTAAGGCTATCAGGAGCCTGGCTTGACAGATTTGACTTCATCAGGATCTCGAGTTAGACTCCTCCTTCTTCCTAACCAAGCGCTTAATGCAATCTCCAACATTAAACCTTTCAAAACCATCACCTGATGCGTCATGACAAAAAGACATTGGCCGAACAGGTTAACTCTGTTTCTCTTTCCACACAAGCTGAGAGGCCTGCTGAGTATTTTCTGGCATCTTCCATTTTGATTTCAGTTGGTTTGCTGTCTAATCCTCCCTCAGCTCAAGCATTGGATCAGATTAGTCTCAATGAGGTAATCTGTTGCTTGCATGAGCCACAGATTCTTTTGCTTGAGCACTTTTCACTCATTCCTTTCTAGTTCCATCGACCGGCAATAACCGTGTTCACTACCCACGTCACAAAGCGAACATTTCTGTTTATTTATGGACACAAAGGCAACACTGAAATCTTCTGCATATGAAAAGCAACATAAAAAACAAATCTTCCACAGAATATAAAAACACCGAAGCACCCAACAGTGACCGCAGCAGATGTTTTTCATAAGTGCCAGTGACAGACTTATACAGGATTTCAATGATTTGAGTTAAGGGATAATCATCAGCTTAGAAAGGGAGGAGAGAAGCTGCATGATATTCCAAAAGACTTGAAGGAAACAAATAAAAATAATGTTTGCATTTATACAGCATCCTCCAGGACCTCAGAGCATTCCAAGTTGCTTTACACCCAATGGAGTACAATTTGATGACCCATACATTGCAAATGTATGAAGAAGTAGCAGGAGTAGTCCATTCAGCCCTTTGAGCCTGTTCTACCAATCAATAAGATCATGTTTAATTTGATTGTAACCTCAAATGCATTGCCCCATGTCCTCCTGATGACCTTTTACTCTTTTACATGTGCAAAGACTCAGGACAGCGTGGTAGCTCAGTGGTTAGCATTGCTGCCCCACAGTGTGAGGGATCTGGGTTTGATTCCACACTCAGGTAATTCTCTGTGTGGAGTTTGCACATTGTCCCTGTGTCTGTGTGGGTTTTTTCTGGGTGTTTTGGTTTCCTCCCACAGTCCAAAGTGCTGCAGGTTAGGGTGAAATGGCCATGAGAAATGCAGAGTTACAGAGCTAGATTGAGGGGGTGTGCCTGGGATGCTCTTTGGGGGGTTGATGTCGGCTGAATAGCCTGCTTTCATGCTGTGGGGACTCTATGACTCTGCCTCCACTGCCTTTTGTAGGAGACAGTTGCAAAGACTCTTGACACTGTGTGCAACAAAAAATGGTTTCCTTGCCTAGTGGGCGGCACTGTGGCACAGTGGTTAGCACTGCTGCCTCACAGCGCCAGAGGCCCGGGTTCAATTCCCGACTCAGGCGACTGACTGTGTGGAGTTTGCACATTCTCCCCGTGTCTGCGTGGGTTTCCTCCGGGTGCTCCGGTTTCCTCCCACAGTCCAAAGATGTGCAGGTCAGGTGAATTGGCCATGCTAAATTGCCTGTAGTGTTGGGTAAATGTAGGGGAATGGGTGGGTTGTGCTTTGGCAGGTCGGTGTGGACTTGTTGGGCTGAAGGGCCTGTTTCCACACTGTAAGTAATCTAATCTGTGATTTAAATGGGCAACCCCATATTTTTAAATAATGGCAACCAGTTCTAGGTTGTCCTCCATACAGCCTGTCAGGATCCCTCAGGATTATAATGTGAAACATGAAGAAATGTGATTGTCATTAATCTGTTTCAGTGATGTTGATTGAGTCAAGTCCAAACCTGACACTCTCTCTCTCTTTCTCTCTCTCAATTCTTCTCCAAGTGTCAGCCTGAACTAGGCATGACATTCTGATAGCAGCGTGTGTCAGTGGAGGCTTATCAAATGGGGAGATGAGGTGATTTGTCTTTGGGGAAGGGTGGGTGCCTCTGCAAACGCTGATGCTCTGAGAATGTGGGACAAGGGTGAGAGTGTAGTATTTGGAGCTTTATGCTTATCTGTGCCATCTCAGTTACCTTCCTTGTCACTTCCTCAGCCATGCCAGTGTCCACCTCCTCCTGTCCAAGAGGAAACAGCAGACTCAAACAGCCCACAGCATTACGTGGTTTCCCTTTCCACATTGAGCTTCCAACTCCTTTCTCTGTCATTACACATTCAAAGGGTTGCAATTTGACACCTGATCAGAGGAGCAAAGAAGTAGCACTCCTCCAGCGCTGCACCATCGATCCTGATGATATGCTCTTCTCTTTGGAATGGAACTGAGATCCCAACCTATTCTGATCCAGAGGTTTAGAGCTGCCAACTGAATGCTGGCTGACAACACATGTTAAAGGAGATTTGAGTTGGTGATAGGGGAGAGTTTGGTGAGATGACCGCAGTCCATCAGTCACAAACAGCTCAAACGTCTAAAGAGGTTCCTCTTCACAAGCAGTTGCAAAATCATAATCCAAACAAAAGACTTGGTGACGTCTGAAGTGGGCCAGGCAAGCCTTAAGTATTTTATAGCTACAGTTATCCAAACCCAACAGATTAGATTATCACCTTGAAGTAATTTCCTGCCATCTGGTGCTTTGAATTATCTGTACTGTTTAACCTGATGTTTGTGTGTGTTTAATGATTCTAGCTTATTACTTATCACTTGTAAAGTTGGAATTGATTCTCCACTTTGAGAACCGAAAAATGCCTATTAAAAGGGAAACATGATTTGTAGACGGGGATGTTAATCTGGTAAGCTTTCCGAAAGGTTTTCAGGAATTGAAGATTAATCTCCCTTCGCAAACAAAAACAGAGGGGTCAAAACATAAAGGCATCAATCAAAAATTTGGGCTTATAGAATAGTTTGTTATTGAGTCAGTACAGAGTGTTGCCTGGAATGGAACAGTTTAGTTTTTAAAAGAGGTTGAATAGGCTCAAGTTATTTACTTTAGAGTAAAGTGGTTCATAAGTTCATAAGGATACAGGAGTAGAATTAGGCCATTCGGCCCATTGAGTCTACTCCGCCATTCGATCATGATATGCCGCTCAACCCCATTTTCCTGCCTTCTCTCCATATCCCTTCAACCCATTACCAATTCAAAATCTGTCCCAGCATCCACTGCACTTTGGGGGAGTGAATTCCACAGATTCACAACCCTTTGGGAGAAGTAGTTTGCCCTCTCTCTGTTTTAAATTTGCTACCCCTTCTCCTAAGACTATGACCTCTTGTCCTAGAATGCCCCACAACAGGAAGCAACCGCTCCACGTCTATTTTGTCCACACCTTTTATCATCTTGAATACTTCAATTTGATCTCCCCTCATTTTTCTAAATTCCAGAGAGTATCGGCCTAAACTGTTCTATCTCTCTTCATATGATAAACTCATCATCTCTGGGATCAATCTAGTGAACTGCCTCTGAACTGCCTCCAGTGCAACTACATCTTTCCTCAAATAAGGGAACCAAAACGATGCATAATAGTCTGAGGGGGAAATGTGATTTAGACTTGAACAGGCTCTTGAAGGGTCAATAACATCGGGGCATAATTTTAAGGTGAAAGACAGAAGGTTTAGGGGAGATTTGAGGAAACTTTTTTTTCACACAGAGGGTGTTCAGGGTCTAAAATGCACTGCTGGGGAAGATAGTTGAGGTGGGAAATCTCATAACCTTCAAAACGTACCTGGATGAGCACTTGAACTGTCATAACATCCAAGGCTATGAGCCAAGTGCTGGAATGTGGGATTGGTATAGGTAGGTGGGTGCAGACATAATGGGCAAAGGGCCTCTTCTGTGGTATATGACTCTATGACTCTGGGCCAGTTGGTCCATCAGGTCAATGCCAAACCTGGGGTAAAAAAATGACAGTTTCACCGAAGTTCAGTGTTAACCATTGAGGGCCAAAAAGCCTGTTCACTTTCCAATTGGCCACAGATAGACAATACATGTGGATGACAGATCCAATGGTAGGGCATGAGGGAGCTGGGGGGTGGGGTTGCAGGTGGAGATGGGGTGATGAGTTGGCAACTGTACCTGTATGGATTGTTGATTAGTCACACTGCTGTGACTGCTGGAGTTATAGAATTGAACTGAATTAAATTTATTGTCACGTGTACCAAGACACAGTGAAAAGCTTTGTCTTGTGAGTAATACAGGCAGATCGCATAGTTAAGTAGCATTGATAGTAAATAATAGGTACATAGCGGCAAAAGCAAAAACACAGGTACAGGGTGAATGTTAAGAGTTTGTGATTCCATTCAATATTCTAACAACAGTAGGGTAGAAACAGTTGCAAAGCAGGCTGGTGCATGTGTTCAGGCTCTGTACCTTCTCCCAGATAGTTTAGAAACATAGGAACAGGAGAAGGCCATTCAGCCCCTCAAGCCTGTTCCACCATTCAATGAGATAATGTCTGATCTGTGGCCTAGCTGTATATACCTGCCTTTGGCTCCTTTCCCTGAATATGTTTGCTTAACAAAGATAAGCCATCCAAGATTTAAAATTAACAATTGATCTAGCTTCAGCTAATGTTTGTGGAAGATATCTCCAAACCTCTACCAACCTTTGTCTGTAGAGGTGCTTCCTAACATCTCTTCTGAATGGTCTGGCCCTTGTTTTTAAGCTATGCCCCCAAGCTCGAGAACCTCAACCAGTGAACATAGATTATCTTTATCCACCCTGTCTTTTTCTGTTAATGTCTTGAAGATGTTAATCAGATCACTCCTTAATCTTCTTTATTCGAGTGAAAACAGACCTAATTTGCGTGCTCTCCTCTTATTCCCTGAAGTCCAAGGTATCATACTTGAAAACCAATGTTGTACTTGCTCCAAAGCCAGTGTACCCTTCCAAAATTGTCATTCTCAGATCCACTCACAGTGCTTCAAGTGGGCTCTAACCAGGATTTTCTACAGTTGGAGCATAACTTCTGCATCTTTTTATTCTAATCATAGAGTCATAAAGTCATAGAGCCATGGAGATGTACAGCATGGAAACAGACCGTACAGTCCAACCCGTCCATGCCTATCAGATATCCCAACCCAATCTAGTCCCACCTGCCACCACCTGGCCCATATCCCTCCAACCCCTTCCTATTCATATACCCATCCAGATGCCTTTTAAATGTTGCAATTGTACCAGCCTCCATCACTTCCTCTGGCAGTTCATTCCATATACGTACCACCCTCTGCGTGAAAATGTTGCCCCTTAGGTCTCTTTTATATCTTTCACCTCTCTCCCTAAACCTATGCCCTCTAGTTCTGGACTCCCCCACTCCAGGGAAAAGACCTTCTTTATTTACCCTATCCATGTCCCTCATGATTTCATAAACCTCTATAAGGTCACCCCTCAGCCTCCAAAGCTCCAGGGAAAACATCCCCAGCCTGCTCAGCCTCTCTCTATAGCTCAAACCCTCTAACCATGGCAACATCCTTATGAATCTTTTCTGAACCCTTTCAAGTTTCACAACATCCTTCCGGTAGGATAGAGACCAGAATTGCACTCAATATTCCAAAAGTGGCCTATCCAGTGTCCTGTACAGCTGCAACATGACCTCCCAACTCTAACCAATAAAGGAAAGCATACCAACATCATCGCCACTATTCTATCTATCTGCAACTCCACTGTCAAGGAGCTATGAACCTGCACTCCAAGGTCTCTTTGTTCAGCAACACTCCCTAGGACCTTACCCATTAAGTGTATGAGTCCTGCTAAGACTTACTTTCCCAAAATGCAGCACCTCGCATTTTTTCAATTTAAACTCCATCTGCCATTCCTCAGCTAATTGGTCCATCTGGTCAAGATCCTGTTGTAATCTGAGGTAACCTTCTTCGTTTTCCACTACACCTCCAATTTTGGTGTCATGTGCAAACTTACTATACCTCTTATGCTCACATCCAAATCATTGATATAAATGCCTCCAGATGTAAAGGTCAACATTCCACGAGCCTTCATGATTCTTTTCTGTACCTGGTATTTTAAAGATCCACCCGAACCCCAAGTATCCTTGGACATTCAACTTTGACATCTAACTGTTGAACATTTAACTTTATTTCTTTATTTTTCTAGTTTATATTAAGAAAGATATTAATGTTAACTATTACCTTCTACTATTTTTCTACTTACACTATGATTGTTCTCTAATGCTTAACTTTTTAACTTTGTTTCTCTCTTTTACTATGTTGTACGTAGGTTTTTTGTACCAGGTACCTTTGTACGTAAGATTCCACCATGTGCAGTGATGTTATATACTTTTCATTGTACTCCTGTACTTCTGTACTTAAGTACATGTGACAATGAAATCTGAATCTAAATCTAAATCTAAATTGTGTACCAGCTAAAAAGTCCAAAATGGATAACCTTAACTTTGCTTACAGTGAATTCAATCTGCCACAGTTTTGGCATTCACTTAGTCTATCCTTCATAATTTTAACCATTTGTTCAAATGAGGCTAAAGGGGTCCTATAGGCTTCAGAGCCCACATTCCCCTCAGATTCAGAGCCTTGAATCACAAATACAGCCATTTATAGTGACACTGGAAAAGATGGCCACAGGGAGGAGAATGGGACAGTGTGATTGGGAAGACACTGTAGGTAAGACTGCACTTACCTGCGCGGGATATAACAAAATATGGAAATACTGCAGCACTTCCTCACCACGATTACAGTTAATTGATGCAAATTCACTGTCAACAAAGTAGGAAGTGTGTTTGTCGTTGAAATTGAGTTGATACAGAAAAGGACAAAGCAAAGTGGATTATGTATGGACATTTCATGATTTGAGTGAATGAAACCTTTTCATTTTTAGAGCAATTGAATTAACATCAACATAGTACTGTGCCACTCAGTGGGACAGCGTATAGGAGATCAAGCTCCAGATAACTTTTAATCCTAATTATGGGAAGCGTTGGCCTAGCGGCATTATTGTATTCCAGGACTAAGGAATGCTCTGGGTACTCAGATTTGAATCCCACCATTGCATAATTTGAAACTAATAAAAGCCTGGAATTGTGAATCTAATGATGACCATGCAACTGTTGTCAATTGCTATTAAAAATAATCTGATTCCTTTAGTTTAGTCCCACAGGAGAAACAATCTCTACACCTTTACCCTGTCAACTCCAGTGAGGAACATGCTCAATCCATTAATCTGTCCTCATATGACTTCCAACAATACTAATACATTATTCCTTAGATATGTTCCTGAGATCGCAGTATTCCAGCATTCTTTCACTCTCATGTAGGGTGTGGGTGTCACTGACTGGCCAGCATTTATTGGCCGTCCTTAGTTGCCCTTGAGAAGGTAGTGGTGAGCTGCCTTCTTGAACTGTTACAGTGCTGTGGATACATGCATAATGTATTTAGGTGGGAAATTTCAGGATTTTTACCCAGTGATAATGAAGGATCAGTTACCTGACTTGGAGGGGAACTTGCAGGTGGTGGTGTTCCCATCAATCTGCTGCCCTTGGAAGTAGCTGTGGATTTGGAAGGTGCCATCTAAGGATCTTAGACAATCTTCTGCAGTGCATCTTGTAGATAGCACACACTGCTGTTACAAAGTATTAGTGGTGGAAGGATACGGTACCAATCTAGTCAGCTGCTTTGCCATAGATGGTGTCAAGCTCCTTGAGTGTTGGAGCAGCAGGCTTCCAGACAATTTGGAAGTATTCCATCACACTCTGGACCTTTTGCCCTGTAGGTGGTCATCAGGCTCTGGGAATCAGGACGTGATTACTCGCCGCAGTATTCCAAGCCTTTGAGCTCATTGTCTGGCCATTGTATTTATATGATGAGTCCAGTTGAGTTTCTGGTCAATGGTGAACCCCAGTATATTTATATTGGGAATTCAGTGATAGTAACAACATTGGTTGTCAAGTTGTCGTGGTCACAATATCTCTTATAGGAAATAGTCACTGCTTAGCATTTGTGTAGCCCTAATATTACTTGCCACTGTTAGCCCAAGCGTGGATATTGTCCAGATTTTGTTACATTTGAACACGGATTGCTAGAGTCATGAATGGTGCTGAATGTTGTCCAGTCATCGGTGAACATCCCCACTTCTGACCTCGTGGTGGAAGAGGTCATTGATGAAGCAGCTGAAGATGGTTGGGTCTATGACACTATTCTGAGGAACTCCTGCAGGGATGTCCTGGAGCTGAGATGACTGATCTCAAACAACCACAACTATTTTACTATGTGCCAGGTATGGCTCTAATCAAAGGAAAGTTGCCCCCCTGATACCCATTGATTCCAGTTTTGCTCGGGCTCCTTGATGCTATCTCGGTTAAATGCAGTCTTGATGTCAAGAGCTGTCACTCTCCCCTCTCTTCTGGAATTCAGCTTTTGTCCATGTTTGTGCCAAGGCTGTAATGAGATCAGGAACAGAGTGGCCCTGGTGGAACCCAAACTGTGTGTCACTGAACAGGTTATGCTGAGCAGGTGTTGTTTGATCACACTGTTGATGACACTGCCCATCACTTTACTGGCGATCAAGAATAGACTGATGGGGCAGTAGTTATCTGGGTTGGATCTATATCTGTGTTCAGACTAGAGCATAGTGTGTATTTTATAGTAAGACTTCCCTATTTTAATATTATATTCCATTTGAAATAAAGACCAGCATTAAATTTGCCTTCTCCATTACTTGTTGAACATTTTATGCTAACTTTCTGTGATTTATGTATGGGGCCTCCCAAATCTGTCTGCGATGCAGATTTCTGCAGCCGTTCTTCATTCAAATGGTATTCAGCTCTTCTCTTCCTCCTTACATTTTCCAACATTATATTCCCTCTACCAAGTTATTTCCACTTGCCTTCCGATCTATTTTTATGTCATCAACAAATGTGGCTATTTTACATTCTCTTTCCTCATCTAAGTTTCTTATATCTTGTAACTAATTGTGCACCCAGCACTAAATTCCTCTAAGCATTGATTACAGGCAATCCATATCAAAATTATACCCTCTCCCATCCCAACCCTCTGTATTCTATTAATTAGCCAATCCTGTATTTAATATTATATCTAATATTATATCTAATATTTCCTAATATACTCCAGTACAATACTTCTAAAACCATGAGGTCTTGTCTTATTAAGAGACCTAGCATGTGGCAACTTATCTAAGTACTTGAGAAAATCTAAACATATTGCATCCACTGTTTTCCCATTATCCATCCTACTTGTTACCTCCTTGGAGAATTCCAATAAATTTGTTCAGTATGATTTCCCCTTTGATGACCATTAAGAATAACATTCATACTTGAAACCTTTCAAAGATCAATATGAAAAGTATCGGAATGTATTAATGAGTTAAAGATCCCATGTTGGTTTAGCTCAGTTGGCTGGATGGTTGAATTTTAAGGCAGTGTGATACTAACAGCTTGGGTTCAATTCCCATCACTAGCTGAGGTTACCATGAAGGACTCTCTTTCTCAACCTCTCCCCTCTTCTGAGGTATAGTGGCCCTCAGGTTAAATCCCCATTGGTTGTCTCTCTGTCTAATGAGAGAGCAGCCCTATGGTCCGGTAAGACTACAACAACATGTATAACATACCAATATATGGCACCACTAAAGAAGAATATGATCATGGCATTAGAACAATCATGGGCATATTTAGAATGTAGTTTAACAGAAGTAACGATTAATGAGGAATGAGGATTTGCAAAACCAAGAATAAATATCATGGATATGGTAATGCAGGAATTGGCAAGTTTTGAGAACTACAGGAATATCAATGCATCCTCAGAAAACCAAAGGTATTAGACAATTTCCAAGGAACATCCTACAAGTCCAAAACCTCTTGTGTGAATCAAATGGGAAACATTTGACAATGGTTGGCAAAGTTTAACGTGCCTTTAAGACAGCTCCTCTGCCTAGGTCTACATATTGTTAGAATGTCGACCAAGGAAAAGCTATCAACAAAATCAAGCCTTTCTTCAGAAATCCAAACACTATAATTCACTGATCTGGTCTAGTAGACTTAGAAATAGTAAATCTCTAAAGCCGGACAAAATGTATTCCAAGTTTTTGAGTGAGGGAAGAGAGGAAAAGCCGGAGTGCTGCCAATAATATCTGATTCTTCTCAGGAGAGGTTCCAGAGGACTGGGAGACAACTGTGGTACTACTATTATTAAGGGAGCAAGGGATAAAGCAGGAAAACACAGGCCTGTCCGGCTAATCTCAATGGTAGAGAAAATATTGGAAGCAATTTGGAGGCACAGTATTAATCTGCACTTGGAGAGGCAGGGATTAATTAAGACCAGTGAGTGTGGTTTTGTTAATGGGAGCTCATGGGAAAAGTGAGGACTGCAGATGCTGGAGAGTCAGAGTCAAAAAGAATGAAGTTGGAAAAGCACAGCAGGTCAGGCAGCATCTGAGGAGCAGAAGATTTGATATTTTGGGCGTAAGCCCTTTATCAGGAATGTGGAGGAGGAAGGGGGCTGAGAGATAAAAAGGGCGGTGAGCGTGAGGCTGGGGGAAGGTAGGTAAGAAGGTGATAGGGGAATGCAGATGGGAGATAATTATGATAGTTCGGTGGGGATGGTAGAGCGGATAGGTGGGAAGGAAGATGGACAGGTAGGACAGGTCAAGAGGCCAGTTAGAGGGTTGGATCTGGGAAGAGGTGGGGGTTGGAGAGATTTGGAAACTGGTGATTATGATGCTGTGCGGTTATAGGGCCCTGAGGTGGAAGATGAGGCGTTCTTCATCCAGTTGGTGTGATCTGGAGGTGGAAGAGGCCCAGGATTTGCATGTCCTTGGGGGAGTGGAAGGGGAAGTTGAAATGATTGGTCACAGGGCAGTGGGACTGTTTGGTGCGTGTATCCCAGAGATGTTCTCTGAAACCTTCCACAAGATGGCATCCTGTATCCCCAATATAGAGACCACATCAAGGGCAACAGTCACAGGAGATGAAGTGGGTGGATCTGCAGGAAAATCTCTGTCAGATGTCATGCCAGACTAATTTGATTGAGGTTTTCAAAGAAGCGATCAGGTGTGTGGATGAGGGCAATGCATTCACATAATCTACTTGGACTTCAGCAAGGCTTTTGATAAGGTCCTGTGTGGGAGACTGATAGGGAAGGAAAGAGCACATGGGATCCAAAGAAATTTGGCAAAATGGATCCAGAATTGGCTGAGTGGCAGGAAGCAGAGGATGATGATTGAGGGGTGTTTTTGTGATTGGCAGCCTGTGTCGAGTGAGGTTCTACAGAGACCCTTGCTGTCTGTGGTTTATAGAAATGATTTAAACTCAAATGCTAAAAGGTTGATCAGTAAGATCACTGCTGACAAAATAATTGGTGGACTGGTAAATAGTGACTAGGATAGCCTGAGGTTAAAGAGGATATAAACAGGCTGGTCAGATGGGCTGATCAGTGGAAAATGAAATTCAGTCAGGATTAATGTGAGGTGATGCATTGAGGCAGGAAACCGATGCAAGGGAATATTTGATGAATGATGGGACTCAAGGGAGCACTGAGGATCAGAAGGACTTTGGGGTGTGTCCCCTCTGGTCCGTTAAGGTAGTGTCACAGATAAGAAAGCATATGGGACTCTTGCCTTTAATAGCTGAGGCATACGGTGTAAGCATAGGGAGGTGATGCTCGAACTGTATAAAATGTTTGTCAGTGTATTGTGAGCAGCAGTATTGTGTGGAGTTCTGGAATCCATGTTAGAGGAGGGATGTGATTGCACTGGAGAGAGTACAGAAGAAATTTACCAGGATGTTGCCTGAGCTGGAGAGTTTTAATTGTGAAGAGACGTTCCTCAACACCAGTTTACAGGATTATTTGCAAGCGTGAGCGCTTCCCCTTTGTCGGGTGAAGCCACTTCCACCAGAAGAAGGAGCAGTGCTCAGAAAGCTTGTGATTTCAGATAAACCTGTTGGACTATAATCTGGTGTCATGTGACTTATGACTTTTGTCCACCCCAGTCCAACACCTGCACCTCCACATCATGAAGAGAGATTAGATTAGACTCGGAACACTAGACACTGAGGAGGGACATGATTGAGATGTACAATATTATGAGGGGCATAGATAGGCCAGACAGGAAGGAAGCTTTCCCCTTGATGGAGGATCAATGACCAGGTGGTATATATTTAAGGTATGGGCCAGAATGTATAAGGAGATGTCCTATAGGTGGAATAATGCAATATCACAACTGAAAAAGAAGCTTCAGCAGTAACATAGGCATGCAAAATATTTTCATATTGTGTAATAGACCTACATTTTAAGATAGAAACCAACTTTAAGCCATTGGTCACTCGTCTGAACACAAATGAAACAGGCAAAATGCCGTCCAGAATTCCACAGTTCAGATTGAGGCTAATGAGACATGACTCACCAACATAATATGTATCAGGAAGTTGATGAGGAATGTATCCAAATTTAAAAAAATACAGTTTAGAAGGATGACCAGACTATCTAACTGACATTTCCGTACTACACTTGAGCTGTTTAGACATTTCAATATCATTGACAACTTGCTTGTCTCCAACGAACAGAAAGGGCTCTTAAACTTGAAATTCTTCTGAGATTTCAGCAGGACCATTTCAGCACCATGAAGCGTTATTACAGAGTGCAGCAGTGAGTATTCTGGTCAAGATTATACTTTCAATTCAGGAAGTGATTGCACTCTAGTTATGGTGAACAACAAAGAGAAGAAAGAACTGCAATTCCAACAAACTATGGGAGCACTTGGGAATGGATTTATTTGAATTTAAAGGCACACTCATAGTTATCACCATTGACTATTACTTAAGTGGATTGAAGTGAACAGTTTAGACAAAATCCCAGCAGACACAGCTATAGAATCACACAGGAGAACCTACAAAAATACATGGCATTATTGACATTGCTGTCTCAGGCAGTGATCCGCAGTTTGCAAATGAACAGTTTAAGAGATTCACATCTGAATTCAATTGTACTCATTCCACATGTCTATCCCACCACCATCAAAGTGAATGGAGAAGCTGAGTGAAGAGTTTATATAATCAATGCTTTATTGAAGAAGAATGACGATTTAAATCTTACACTGTTAAGATGAAGATTTTCATCATGACAGAACAGGTATAACCATCAGAGTGCTACACCTCATTGATTGGTGCTTTGGAACTCAAGAACCATTCTTCCCAGAGTTGTCACAGACATTTGAGTACCTTATAAAATCTTTAACTTTTATGTTAAAATGCCCTGATTTTCCTGTCTCTTAAACCCAGGTTGACAGAAAGCACTGACCCAGTTCCTGTACTTAGCACAACTTTTAATTTATGGCAAAATAAATAGATTCTAGCTACAGCTGAACAGTTATTGATCATTGTCATATAACTCTCCTAGTTAAAATTCTAAACTCCTTATAAACTTACCCCTCTTCCCACACATACAGTCAGGAAAATAGTCATTCGTATAATTTATTTTTTATTCCTTTGTGGGATGCGGGTGTCACTGGCTATAGCAGCATTTATTGCCCATCCCTAATTGTCCAGACAGGGATTAAGAGTCAACTACATTGTTGAGGATGTGGACAAAGGTCAGACCAGGTAAGATTGGCAGTTTTCTTCCCCAAAAGGACTTTAGTGAACCAAATGAGTTTTCCCAACAGTCAACAATGGATTCATGGTCATCATTAAGCTCTTAATTCCAGATTTTACTGAATTCAAATTCTACTTTCTGCTGTGGTGGGATTCAAACCCACATCCACAGACCATTACCTGGGCCTCTGACTAAACAGTCCAATGATAATACCATTAGATCCTCTCTTCCCCTATGAACAGAAGAAAAGACTGGGAAGGCTATTCAGTTGTCTTTGTCCACAGGGTTTGCCGAGATGATCAGTTTGCTGATCAGAATGCTGCCTCTTGATCTTCCTTCTCCAGGTACTTTCACTTGTTTGTAGGAGGCACAGGGTGACTAGTTCCCACTTAAAAAGCTTTTGATTTATCAATTAAAAGCCACAGCTTGCAGTAACTGGAAAATAAACTGGTTATTCTCTGGATTGAGGTGCTTTACACTGCTCAGCAAAAATTGCTCCTTCTCCTCTAGAGGTCTGAAGGTATCAGCCAAAACATTCACACCTACAAGTTGTTCAGCTACCTGAGAACCAATCATATTGGTGTTGGCAGGCAGAAGGCCTTTGTGATCGAGAGCTGGTCACTAGTTCATAGATCAATCAGATTCTTATTGTCAGGAGAAAGTGAGGACTGCAGAGGCTAGAGATCAGAGTTGAAGAGTATGGTGCTGGAAGAGCACAGCAAGTCAGGCAGCATCCAAGGAGCAGGAGTGTTGAGTTTCAGCCCTTCATCGGGAATATGAGATTCTTGTTGTCAGCCAAGGCTCCATTCATACAGACCCTAGGCTCCAATTTATCTACAAACTAGGCTGCTCCTGCTGCTTGAACAAACAGCTGTGTAACTAGTACTTGCACTGAGAGTCAAGTTGCTTACCTTTGAAATGTGCAGCAATCCTTCAACAAACCTTGTTTTTTTAAAAAAAACACTCTTCTATTACCATTTCAATCCACAATTAAAAATACAGAAAAATAAAAATGTACGGTATTGACAAGGAAAATCTGCCCTTATGAAAGAGATTGTCAATCATTATAATGGGAGAGCAGAGGTGGTTTTATGTTATACTGAAAGACGTTTCTGGCTGAATGAGAGCAACAGATTTGTGAATAAGAAGAAGCATTTTCAAAAATGTCAGCAGAAAAGTCAATATTGTAAATATTGTGGTGGATGACGGCACTTGCAAAACAAAGAATATCCATAAATCCAAGGAATCCCAATACATCTTTGAAATGATCTCTTTACCCCATGCCACTGCTGAAGAAATTCTGAGACAACTTTACTATCGTGATTGTAACAAGGTCAGCCAGGTGGCCATGGTAGAGTATGCGTTCCCTGATTGGGGCTATTAATCTGGTCTCATCAGGGAGTCCTGGCTGATAGAAAAGAACAGGAGTGTGAGACATCCTGTTAATTCTGAGGGCAGGCTCTGAGGGAGCTGGACCAATGTCAAGGGCATGTAAATAAGGAGTGACTTGGTGACAGGGTACCAGCCTCTGTGAGTTATTTGCTTGTCAAGGCAAAAGTCTTTACTACTCTCGATGTGAAGGATGGCTGCCAGTGAATGCAGCTGAATAAAAGCAGTAGGTTTTTAACTATGTTCTGGATCTAATTTGGGAGATACAGATGGTTGTGTATGCTATTAGGCATTTCTACTGCCCTGCAACAATATTAAAACTGACAACATAAGATAGTCTGTCACCATCGTAAAGTAGAAGTATTCAGGATGATCTGCTAGTTTATAAACATGGAGACTCACTGGAAGAAACCATCGCTGACCACAATCAGAAATTTGTGTGACTGGCGATTTTTGAGAAAATTTTAGCACAGGTTGAGGTTCTGGATATAAGTTTTCCAAGGAGTCTGAGAAGTCTGGAAGTCATTTCGGAGATGTCTTTGATTTATGGTAATGTGGCTAGAGTTGCTGGGTGCATTGTGTCTGCTTGTTTGGATTTGTTGCTGAGGAATTGGCAGACTGTGCTTACTGGATACCCATTCTTCCTGAATACGCTGTAGAAGTATTTTTCTTCTGCTCTTCATAGTTGCTGGATGCTGCAGTGTGTTGAGGCTCGTTGAAATAATGTTCTGATGTAACACCAATTGTGGGTGTTGGGATGAATGTTTCTGTAGTTAAGTACAGAGGAACCTCGATTATCTGAACAAGATGGGCGGGCACTATTTCGTTCAGATATTTAATTATTTGGTTGATTGATTAAATGCCCTTCCTCTGGGGCCGGGAGTTCTCTGCTAAGTCCGCTCCCCGTTCAGGAGACGAGGCAGCAGTACACTGCGCGTGAGCCCCACCTGCGCCCCTGCTTGCCCCCCAACTCCATCCAACACCACTCCCCAACCCTGACCAACACTGCCCCACCCTCCACCCCCCAATCCCATCCAACACCGCTCCACCCTCAACCCCATCCAACACCGCCCCCAACCCCGTCCAACATCAACTGCCAACCCCATCCAACACCGCACCCCTAACCCTGTCCAACATCGCCCCACCCCCACCCTCCAACCCTGTTCAACACCGCACCCCGCCCCCATCCAACACCGCTCCCCTATCCATTAACCCTATCCAACACCACCCACTCACCTGTCTGCTAACTCTGTCCAATACCACCCAAACCCCCATCCACTAACTCCGTCCCCTGCCCGCCCCCTAGGCCATCCACTAACTCCATCCAACACTGCCCCCCCAACCATCCAACCCCATCCAACACCGCCTCCCCAACCCTGTTGAACACCACCTCACCCCCACGCCCCTACCCCATCCAACACTACCCCCGCCTGTCCATCAACCCCGCCCAACACTGTGCCACATCCGCCCCCCCCCCCCCCCACCCACCACGTCTACCCCTCCCACTGCCCAACACCACCCCCCAGCCCACCCCCATTCACCCCCGTCTGCTCCCAACCCCTCTCTGGCACAGCCAGACTGGACACCAACAACAAGACTGCTGCTGCTGCTGCCTTTTGGGGCATGAATCTCCAAATAGCACGAACACACAAGCCCACACACACACACACAATTTTTTACTGCAACATTTTGAAAAGTTCCATTTTTGCTCTGTCCAAGCAGGGTTCAGGGTACACTCCTGTGTAGAACTCCAGTGAAAGTGTGGAGGGGTGGAGAGAGAGAGAGACAGACAGACAGACAGATAGCAGACGGGAGGTCAGTCATTTGGAGGCTGTGGCTGGGTTCCCATCGATGTCCAGGACTGTTCTCGGCAGCATTTCAGGAAGTCGAATTCGAGTTTAATCACTGTAAACAAAAGATGCGATCAGTGTTGGAAACACGTCTTTGATGTAATATTTCTATCCAGACCTCACGATCTCCTTCACATAATCCAATATTCAGATAATTGATATTTGGATAATCGAGGTTACTCTGTATTTGCTCTGTGTGTGTTGACTTCCAGACTACTCTGACCCCTCATGCTAGCCCACAAACCTACCAACACACTTAAACAGCGGCTAATGAATCTTAAAGGATCCAATAGAAAAAACCAACAAAACGAATGTCATTTACAAAATATCGTGCAAGGACTGTAACAAACACTACATTGGACAAACAGGCAGAAAACTAGCCACCAGGATACATGAATATCAATTAGCCACCAAAAGACATGACCCACTCTCACTAGTTTTCCAGCATACAGACAAGGAAGGACACCACTTTGACTGGGATAACACATATATCCTAGGACAAGCCAAACAGAGACATGCATGAGAATTCCTAGAGGCCTGGAATTCCAACTGGAACTCCATCAGTAAACACATCAATTTGAACCCCACCCACCAACCTCTGAGAAAAAAAGAACAGGAAATGACATCAGCAACCTTAAGAAACCACGACCCAAAAATTGAAAGCGGGACGTAACACCAGTGCTTCATCCAGAGGCTTACTGATGATGTTACCTAGTATCGTGATGAAATGTCTGAAAACTAACCTTCCAGCTCATCGAGCAAACCTACATCCATTTGTGTGACTGCTAGAGAGAGCTCACAGGATGAATCTGAAGCTGAACAAGAAAAGAATGTGCTTGAAATTCCCTGAAGTTAAGTACTTAAGGCAGCTGCTGACATTGAAAGGACTTCACCCAGATCCTAACACATTGTGGGCTGTAGCAGAGATGCAGCTGCAGAGGTAGAAACAGCACAATGAGCCAAAAATGTTGACCTTGTCATGGTCTTGCCTAATTTGCTATCAGCGTGTAATCTGTTAACAAACTTCCTGCCAAAAGACATGCAGTAGTATTAACTGTTGTCATTGCTTTTGAGTATTTTGATTAATTCCTATTTGGAAGAGCCACAGTGACCACAAGCCACATGAAAGCATCTTCCTCAAACCACTTCTGTTTGCTGCAAAGTTTCTGCGAAGGATATTACTTCATTTGCAGAAATATTAATTGGATGTTAAGTATGTGCAAGGGGAACAGATATGTATTGCTTTTGCTTCGATTCCCTCCAGTGTGGAAACTGACCCTTTGGCCCAACAAGTCCCCACTGACTGTCTGAAGAATAACCCACCCAGACCCATTTCCCTATGACTAATGCACCTAACACTTTGGACAATTTAGCATGGCCAATTCATCTAACCTGCACACTTTTGGATTGTGGGAGGAAACCAGAGCACCCAAAGGAAACCCACGCAGACACAGGGAGAATGTGCAAACTTTACACAGGCAGAGGCTGGAATTGAACCTGGGCCCCTGTCGCTGTGAGCTACCGTGCCACCCATGGAGAACGATGGAGAACAGCACTCCTTATGAAAGGAGTTGAGGACATTAAGACAGTGTGAAATCTTCCAGATTCAATGAAAAACTTGATATCCTCTGGAAATGATCAATCCTGCAGTGACATTCAATCTGAAAGATAAGTGTTTTGTTCAGATCAAACAAACAACAAAGATGTGACTCTCCAATTGCTGCAGAGAGTATTGATGACAGGATGGTTTGAATGTTTCTAGGATAGATCTATTATTATAAGAGTATGGGTTTCTTTCAATCATTCATTTGATGTGGGTGTTGCTGGCTAGGCCAGACTTTATTACTCATTCCTAGTTGCCGTTGAGAAGGTGGTGGTGAGCTGCCTTCTTGTACCGCTGCAGTCCATGTGATCTAGATAAGCCCACAATGCCCTCAGGGAGGGATTTCCAGGATTTTGACCCAAAAACAGTGAAGTAATAGTGAAATATTTTCAAGTCAGGATGATGAATGACTTGCAGGGGAACTTGTGGGTGGTGGTGTTCCCATAAATCTGTCGCCCTTGTCCTCAAGGTGGAAGTGGTCATGAGTGTGGAAGGTGCTGTCTAAGGATCTTTGGTGAATTTCTGCAGTGCATCTTGGAGACATGCACACTACTATGACTGAGTGTCGGTGGGGGAGGGAGTGGATGCTTGTGGATGTAGTGCCAACCAAGTGGGTTGCTTTGTCCCAGATGGTGTCAAGCTTCTTGACTGTTTTTGGAGCTGCACTCATCTGGGTAAGTTGGGAGTATGCCCATATACACTGGAATTGTGCCTTGTTGTTGGTGGACAGGCTTTGAGGCATCAGGAGGTGAGTTACTCACCACAGTATTCCTAGTCTCTCACCTGCTCTTGCAGCCACTGGCGAATCCAGTTCTGTTTCTTGTCAATGGGAAACCCCAGGATGTTGATGGTGAGGGATTCAGTAACACCATTGAATGCCAAGGGGCAATGGTTGGATTGTCTTTTAATGATAATGGTCATAGCCGAGCATTTGTATCACACAAATGTTTCTTGCTACTTGGATATTGTTCAGATCTGATGCATTTGAATATGGATTGCTTCAGTATTTGAGGAGTCACAAATAGTGCTATCATTGCCAACCATCCCCACTTCTGATCTTTCATGGAGACAACATCATTAATGAAGCAGCTGAAGATGACTCAGCCTGAGACACTACCCTGTGGAACTCCTGCAGAGGCACCCTAAAGTGGAGATGACTGACCTCCAACAACCACAACCATCTTCCTATGTGCCAGATTTAACTACAACCACTGGAGAGTTTGCCTCTTAACACACTTTTGCTAGGGCTCCTTGATGCCACAATGCAGCCTTGATGTGAAGGGCTGTCAGTCTCACCTCACCTCTGGAATTCAGCTGTTTTGCCTATGTTTTAACCAAGGCCAGGAGTTGAATGGCCCTGGCAGCATCCAAACTGAGCAGGTTATTGCTGAGCAGGTGCTGTTTGATAACACTGTTGATGACCCCTTCTGCCACTTTGCTGATGACCGTGAGTAGAGTGTTTGGGGCGATAATTGGCTGGGTTGGATTTGTCCTGCTTTTTAAGCACAGGACTTACATGGGTAATTTTTCATATTGTCAGGAGACATCAGTGTTGTAACTGTATTGGAAGAACTTGGCGAGGAGAGTAGCAAGTTTTGGAGCATACGTCTTCAATATTATTGCTGGAATGTTGTCAGGGCCTGTAGCATTTGTAGAATCCAGAGTCTCAAACTGTTTTTTGATATCACGGGAAATTGAAGTAACATTAGAAACTCTCAGATAATACTTCTCAAAAGATATTTTTTTCCCATTGAGGGAAGATGGGGCTTGAAAGTAAAACATTTACTTCAAACACTGATGGATATTCTACTCCTGGCTATTCTCGAATAGTATATGTCGAAAACGCAACAGGTTATATTTTGTCAGAAATACCTTCGACTGTGGTCGTTCCTGACTTAATATTTAATGTAACGATATACTTTATTCTTACAAAATTTGCAAGTACAGATTAAAAGGTCATTAGACAGCTCTGTACAGTCTTTGCAGCACGGTGGCTTAGTGGTTAGCATTGCTGCCTCACCATGCCAGGGGCCCAAGTTCAATTCCAGCCTCTGGTGACTGTCTGTGTGGAGTTTGCACATTCTCCCTGTGTCTGTGTGAGTTTCCTCTGGGTGCTCCAGTTTCCTCCAACAATCCAAACATATGCAGCTCAGGTGAATTAGCCATAATAAAATTGCCCATAGTGTTAGGTGCATTAGTCAGGGGTAAATGTGGGGGAATGGGTCTGGGTGGGTTATTCTTCAGAGGGTCGGTGTGGACTTGTTGGGCCGAAGGGCCATACATTAGGGAATGTAATGTTTCCATTCTGTAGGGAATCTAATCAAATCTAAACAGCACGTTGGAAATGGATATTCCTCAAGGCTTCCCTGCAAGTTGCAAAACAACAAAATTTCTACTCATATAGAGAAATATTTAGATTCATTATTTCTAAAAGCTAGGATGGACAGAGTCGTCATCTCTGGGTTGTTGCCGGTTCCATGTGACAGTGAGGCAAGGAATAGGGAGAGAGTGCAGTTGAACACGTAGCTGCAAGGGTGGTGTAGGAGGGAGGGCTTCAGGTATTTGGACAATTGGACTGCATTGTGGGGAAGGTGGGACCTGTACAAGCAGGATGGGTTGCACCTGAACCAGAAGGGCACCAATATCCTGGGAGGTAGGTTTGCTAGCACTCTTCGGGGTGGGGGGGGGGGGTTTAAACAAATTTGGCAGGGGGATGGGATCCGGACTTGTAGTCCAGCAAGTAGGTTAGCTGTTTTTCAGGATGTCCAAGAACGTAGGGAGGCTGTGGAGAAGGTAGCACTGACAGGGAATACTTGCAGACACAGAGATGGGTTCAAGTGTGTATACTTCAACGCAAGGAGTATCAGAAATAAGGTGGGTGAACTTACGGTGTGGATCGGTACTTGGGACTACAATGTTGTGGCCATCATGGAAACATGGAAGAAGAGGGACAGGTATGGTTGTTGGAGGTTCCTGGTTACAGATGTTTCAGTAAGATTAGGGTGGGTGGTAAAAAAGGAGGGGGGTTGCGTTGCTAATTAGAAATGGTATAATGGCTGCAGAAAGACAGTTCGAGGGGGATCTGCCTTTGGAGGTAGTATGGGCTGAAGTCAGAAATAGGAAAGGTGCAGTCACCTTGTTGGGTGTTTATTATAGGCCCCCCAATAGCAGCAGAGATGTGGAGAAACAGATTGGGAAACAGATTTTGGAAAGGTGCAGAAGCCACAAGGTAGTAGTCATGGGCGATTTCAACTTCCCAAATATTGATTGGAAGCTCTTTTGATCAAGTAGATTGGATGGGGCGGTGTTTCTGCAGTGTGTCCTGGAAGCTTTTCTAACTCAGTATGTAGAATGTCCGACCAGAGGGGAGGCCATATTGGATTTGGTACTTGATAACGAACCGGGAAAAGTGATGGGCTTGTTAGAGGGTAAACATTTTGATGATGGTGACCACAATTCTGTGACTTTCACCTTGGTTATGGAGAGATATAGGTGCGTGCAACAGGGTAGGTTTTACAATTGGGGGAGGGGTAAATACGATGCTGCAAGACAGGATCTGAGGAGCATAAGTTGGGAGCATCGGCTGTCAAGAAAGGATGTCGTGGAAATGTGGAACTTTTTCAAGGAACAGATCCAACGTGTCCTCGATATGTATGTACCTGTCAGGCAGGAAAGAGATGGTCGGGTGAGGGAGGTTGAATGTCTTGTAAAGAGGAAGAAGGAGGCTTACATAAGGTTGAGGAAACAAGGTTCAGACAGAGCGTTGGAGGGATACAGGATAGCCAGAAGGGAGCTGAAGAAAGGGATTAGGAGAGCTAAGAGAGGGCATGAAAAATCTTTGGCGGATAGGATCAAGGATAACCCCAAGGCATTTTATGCGTATGTGAAAAACATGAGAATGATGAGAACGAGGGTAGGTCCGATCAAGGACAGTGGTGGGAGATTGTGTATTGAGTCGGAAGAGATAGGAGAGGTCTTGAATGAGTACTTTTCTTCAGTATTTACAAATGAGAGGGACCGTATTGTTGAAGAGGAGAGTGTGAAATGGACTGGTAAGCTAGAAGAGATACTTGTTAGGAAGGAAGATGTGATGGGCATTTTGAACAACTTGAGGATAGACAAGTCCCCCGGGCCTGACGGGATATATCCTAGGATTATGTGGGAAGCAAGAGAGGAAATTGCAGAACCGTTGGCAATGATCTTTTCGTCTTCACTGTCAACGGGGGTGGTACCAGGGGACTGGAGAGTGGCGAATGTTGTGCCCCTGTTCAAAAAAGGGAATAGGGATAACCCCGGGAATTACAGGCCAGTTAGTCTTACTTCAGTGGTAGGCAAAGTAGTGGAAAGGGTACTGAAGGATAGGATTTATGAGTATCTGGAAAGACACTGCTTGATTAGGGACAGACAACACGGATTTGTGAGGGGTAGGTCTTGCCTTACAAGTCTTATTGAATTCTTTGAGGTGACCAAGCATGTGGATGAGGGTAGAGCAGTGGATGTAGTGTACATGGATTTTAGTAAGGCATTTGATAAGGTTCCCCATGGTAGGCTTATGCGGAAAGTCAGGAGACATGGGATAGTGGGAGGTTTGGCCACTTGGATAGAAAACTGGCTAACCGGTCGAAGTCAGAGAGTGGTGGTAGATGGTAAATATTCAGCCTGGAGCCCAGTTACAAGTGGAGTTCCGCAGGGATCAGTTCTGGGTCCTCTGCTGTTTGTAATTTTTATTAATGACTTGGAAGAGGGAGTCGAAGGGTGGGTCAGTAAATTTGCAGATGATACGAAGATTGGTGGAGTTGTGGATAGTGAGGAGGGCTGTTGTTGGCTGCAAAGAGACTTAGATATGATGCAGAGCTGGGCTGAGGAGTGGCAGATGGAGTTCAACCCTGTCAAGTGTGAGGTTGTCCATTTTGGAAGGACAAATAAGAATGCGGAATACAGGGTTAATGGTAGGGTTCTTAGTAAGGTGGAGGAGCAGAGGGATCTTGGGGTCTATGCTCATAGATTTTTGAAAGTTGCCACTCAGGTGGATAGAGCTTGTAAGAAGGCCTATGGTGTATTAGTGTTCATTAGCAGAGGGATTGAATTCAAGAGTCGTGAAGTGATGTTGCAGCTGTACAGGACCTTGGTTAGGCCACATTTAGAGTACTGTGTGCAGTTCTGGTCACCTCACTTTAGGAAAGATGTGGAAGCTTTGGAGAGGGTGCAGAGAAGATTTACCAGGATGTTGCCTGGAATGGAGAATAGGTGGTATGAGGATAGGTTGAGAGTGCTAGGCCTTTTCTCATTGGAACGGTGAAGAATGAGGGGTGACTTGATAGAGGTTTATAAGATGATCAGAGGAATAGATAGAGTAGACAGTCAGAAACTTTTTCCCCGGGCACAACAAAGTGTTACAAGAGGACATAAATTTAAAGTGAAGGGTGGAAGGTATAGGGGGGATGTCAGGGGTAGGTTCTTTACCCAGAGAGTGGTGGGGGCATGGAATTGTTGGTGACCTTTAAGTGGCAATTGGATAGGTACATGGATGGGTGCTTAAGCGAGGACAAATGTTCAGCACAACATCGTGGGCCGAAGGGCCTGTTCTGTGCTGTATTGTTCTATGTTCTATGTTCTATGTTCTATGTTCATTAGAGACAACAACTTTGTCTGACAACTTGACAGAGCCTCCCCGGACCTTGGAATGTACCAGTCTGCAACACGCAGTCAGGGTCATCTCTTTCAGTCAGACCAGAGTATCTTTCACTGAGTTGGGATCTATAAATCAGTTCAGCACCCAGAGAGATCATGGAAGAAGCTTGGAGTAGGAGGTGGTTATCTTGTTACCATTAGTGACTAATCTAACAACTGGGCTCAGCCTGAAGCTTCTCAAAAGCCAAATGCTGTGTGGAAGCTCAGAGCCTCATGGCAAATAAATTAAATTTAACCAATTTAAGATACAAATCACAAGCTTTCTCACGGTGGCCCAGTGATTAACACTGCAGTCTCAAAGCACCAGGGTTCAAATCCAGCCTCGGGCACCTGGCTGCGTGGAGTTTGCGTGTTCTCCCCGTGTCTGCATGGGTTTCCTCTGAGTGCTCCAGTTCACTCCCAAAGTCCAAAGATGTGCGGGTCAGGGTGGATTGACCTTGGTAAAAATCCGATACGGGGATAGGATGGGATGCTCTTCAGAGGGCCAGTGCAGACTTGATGGGCTGAATGGCCTCTGTTTGCACTGCAGGGATTCTATGATTCCTGGAAAACGTGTTAATAGGCAATATTGGCAAGTGTGGATGGGGCAGCTATGGCTTTCACTCCTGCATTTTCCCAGCTCTTTGTTCAGCCAAGCAACCTCCCTGTGCACATGGCAGAGCAGGAGTCAGCCTGCTGTACAATCACAGCAATATTCTCAGCAGAATTTCCCAATGCTGAATGGACACTGTCCTCAAATCGAGGGACAATCAATGAGGATAGCGAGTCCTGAAGAAGGATCCTGCTTGAAACGTCGACTCTCCTGCTTCTCAGATGCTGTCTGACCTGCTGTGCCTTTTCCAGCCCCCACACTTTATCAACGCTGACTCTCCAGCATCTGCAGTCCTTACTTTCTCCTAACAATGGCCGCCAGCCAGCCTCACAGTCTCTCCTGTTGACTTTTGTGACGGCCTCCTAATCATGAGGGTTATGGATAGGAAGAACTTGGCTCGGAGAGTCAAGGTCTTTTCCCTGGGGTGGGGGAGTCCAGAGCTAGAGGGCATAGGTTTAAGGTGAGAGGGGGGAAGATTTAAAATGGACCTACAGGGCAACCTTTTCACACAGAGGGTGGTACGTGTGTGGAATGAGCTGCCAGAGGAAGTGGTGGAGGCTGGTATAATTGCAACATTTAAAAGGCATCTGGATGGGTGTATGAACAGGAAGGGTTTGGAGGGATATGACCCGGGTGCTGGCAGGTGGGACTAGGTTAATTTCGGATACCTGGTCGGCATGGACGGGTTGGACTGAAAGGTCTGTTTCTGTGCTGTACATCTCTATGACTCAATGACTTTATGAATTTCTCGCCATCCTCATACTGAACAATGTGCCCAGCTGTAAAATTATCCACGAGGTGACCTGTTACTGCAAACGGTGTCACGGCCCACCAGGAGGTCCTCACAAATGAACAGGTTCAAAGAAAGATTTGAGTCTCAATTTCTGCCACGTATGTCTCTTCATAAACATCCACGAGGGGGCGCCTGTGAACTTCCAGAGGATGAAGACTTGCATTTATATAGCACCTTTCATCCGTCTAGAATGTCCCAAAGTGCTTTGCCACCAACAAAGTGTAGCCTCTGATCTTATAACAGCCAATTTGCACACAAAATGCTCTGACAAACAACAGGATAATAACGCGTAACTCAGTAATGTCGTAGGCAAGATAAATATTAGCCAGGAACCCCTGTTTCTTCAGAATAGCACGCTTGAGATCTCTCTACGTCTGCCACGGAAAACAAACAAAGCCTCGGCTTGATATCTTATCCAAAAGACTGGATCTTGCACTTTGGAGCACTCCCTCATACTGCACTCCCTCAGTCTGCAGAGCCAGGAGAGGATGGTGAATAGCACAGAACCCCTTCCTTATGGAAATTCCACTGTGATCCATGGAAGGACTCCTTGTGAAGGAACAACTGAGATTTAGGAAAAGCCTCTTCCTCACCAATTATGGGTTCAACTACAGGATTCAAGAAGGCATTAAATGATTCTTTAAATAGAAAAATGTGCAGTTTTATGGGGAAAAGACAGAAGAATAGCACTCTGGATCACTTGGAAAGCCAGTACAAGAATGATGGGCTGAAAGGACTTCTTCTGCCCTGTAATATTTTTGTGGATCTGTGATGCTGTGACATATGGAATGTGACAACAAGCTATCATTTTGTTGTCACAAGTGTTTAGAAAAATAAGCATCTCTGAATAATAGTGGCTGAAAATACAAAATACAAACATTATAGGATTTCAGTACAAGAGCGAAAATGTCTTGCTGCAGTTGTACAGAGCTCACTGAGAGTATTGTGTGCCGTTTTGGTCTCTGTACCTGAGGAAGGATATACAGAAGTTCACCAGATTAATCCATTGTGGGCAACCTCGAAGGAGGAGTCATAATTTAAAACTGATGGGTGACAGATTTCCAACAGAGATGAGGAAGGATTGCTTCTCAAGTGTCTGTCGAATTCACTATCCCAAACTGGGGCTGATGGATAAATTTAAAGGGAGAAGGACAGATTTTCAATTATTAATGGGAGCAGGCAGCATAGTGAAGTTGAGGCTGAGATGAGATCGGCCAGGATGGTATTAAATGGTCGGGCAGTTAAGGGGCTGAATTGTCTACTCCTGCTCTTAGTTTTTTTATGTTCATATGGAGGGATTGTTTTATGAGGATAGATTGTAGAGGCAAGGACTATCTTCCCCAGAGTTTCAAAAAATGAGAGGTCATCTGATTGAAACTTCGAAAATGCTTCCCAGGATGTTCTCTGAAGCGATCCAGAATAAAAGGCACCTTGCCTCCACAATGTAGAGGAGACCACACCTGGTGCAACGGATGCAGTACATGACATTGGGAGAGGTACAGGTATTCCCCATATTCCACATATTCCCCATTTTACCATTCCCACCAAGGGAATCAGTCCTGGTTCAATGAAGAGGGCAGCTGGGTATGCCAGGAACAGCACCAAACATACCTAAACATGAGGTGTCAATATGGGTGGGGTACGGTTTAGCTCAGTTGGCTAGCGAGCTAATACAGAGTGAAGCCAACTGTGCAGGTCCAATTCCCACACTAACTGAGGTTACCACATAGATTCGTCTTCTCAATGGCATCAATGGATAAAGTCATAGAGGTGTCCAGCACAGTAACAGACTCTTCGGTCCAACTCATCCATGCTGCCCAGGTATCCTAACCTAATCTAGTCCCATTTGCCAGCCCTTGGCTCATATCCCTCTAAACTCTTCCCATTCATATACCCATCCAGATGCCTTTTAAATGTTGTAATTGTACCAGCCTCCATCACTTCCTCTGGCAGCTCATTCCATACACCCATCACCCTCTGCTGAAAAAGTTGCCCCTTAGGTCCCTTTTATACCTTTCCCCTCTCACCCTAAACCTATGCCCTCTAGTTCTGGACTCCCCCACCCCAGGGAAAAGATCCAGGGATATGACGATAGTGTAGGAAATAGTGAGCTGAGTTAAAACTTCAGTTTTAATCTAATTGAGTATCAAAGCAAGATTATTGGGCTGAATGGCCTACCATTGTTCCTACATTTCTATCACTGCACAATTCAAGACTAGACATCTCTGAGGCACTGTAGGCCATCAGCAATAGCAGTACTGTACTCTAATGCAAGCTGTGACCTCTAGGCTTGACGTATTCCCCATCGGGAGAAAGTGAAGACTGCAGATGCTGGAGATCAAAGTCGAGAGTGTGGTGCTGGAAAAGCACAGCAGGTCAGGCAGAATCTGAGGAGCAGGAGAATCGACATTCCGGGCATAAGCCCTTCATCAGGAATGAGGCTTGTGGGCTGGAGCTGAGAGATAAATGGGAAGGGGGTGGAGTTGGGGGGTAGGTAGCTGGGAAAGCGTTAGGTGGACGAAGGTGAGGGAGAAGGTGATAGGCCAGGGGGGCAGTGATGGATGGGTCTAGAGGGTGGTGCCGAGTTGGAGGCTTGGGACTGAGATAATATGTGGGGAGGGGAAATGAGGAAGCTGTTGAAATCCATATTAATCCTATATGGTTGCAGGGTCCCAAGGTGGAATATGAGGCGTTCTTCCTCCAGGCATCGGTTTGGCAATGGAGGAGGCCCAGGACCTGCATATCCTTGATGGAGTGGGAGGGGGTGTTGAAGTGTGCAGCCACAAGGTGATGGGGTTGGTGGGTGCAGGTGTCCCAGAGATGTTCTCTGAAATGATAGGCAAGAAGGCGTCCTGTCTACCTGATTTAGAGGAGGCCACACCCAGTGCAACGGATGGAGTAGATGACATTGGTAGAGGTATAGGTATTCCCCATATTCCCACTTTACCATTCCCACCAAGGGGATCAGTCCTAGTTCAATGAAGAGTGCAGATGAGCATGCCAAGAGCAGCACCAAACATACCTAAACATGAGGTGATAATAAGGGTGGGGTTTGATTTAGCTCAGTTGGCTGGACAACTAATACAGAGTGAAGCCAACAGTGTGGATTCAATTCCCACATTAGCTGGGGTTACCATGTAGATTCTTCTTCTCAATCTCTCCCTCACCTGAGACATGATAACCCTCAGGTTAAACCACCACCAATCACCTCTCTTTAATGAGACAACAAACCTGTGGTCAGAGCAGAATTAGGCCATCCCATTCTTTGAGTCTGCTCCTTTGTTCACTCATCACTGATATGTTTCTCAACCCTATTCTCCTACCTACTCCCCATAACCTTTGAACCCCTTATTAATCAAGTACCTATCGATCTCTATCTTAAATGCACTCATTGACTTGGCCTCGACAGCCTTTTATGACAATGAGTTCTACAGATTCACCACCTTTTGTTTGAAGAACTTTCATCTCATCTCAGTTCAAAAGGGCTTTGAGACTATATCCTGGAGTCCCAGTCCCTCCCCTACTTGTGGAAACATATTTCCCATGTCCACTCTATCCAAGCCTTTCAGTATGCTGCAGTTTCAATCAGACTCCCCCCTCATCCTTTTAAACTCCATTGAGTACAGACCCTGAATCCTCAACCAATCGACATATGACAAGGATCATTCACGGAAACCTTCTCTGAATCCCCTCCGCCGCTTGTACATCCTTCCTTAGACCTTCCACCGACACTCTCATTCGTTTGGCTGAACTGGTCCTCACCCTTAACAATTTCTCCTTCGAATCCTCCCACTTCCTCCAGACCAAAGGGGTAGCCATGGGCACCCATATGGGCCCCAGCTATGCCTGTCTCTTTGTTGGCTACGTAGAACAGTCCATCCTCCGTAGTTACACCGGCACCACTCCCCACCTCTTCCTCCGCTACATTGATGACTGCATTGGTGCTACCTTGAGCTCCCGCAAGGAGGTTGAGCAATTCATCAACTTTACCAACACATTCCACCCCGACCTTAAATTTACCTGGACCATCTCTGACACCTCCCTCCCCTTCCTGGACCTCTCCATCTCCATTAATGAAGACCGACTTGACACTGACATTTTTTACAAACCCACCGACTCCCACAGCTACCTGGAATATACCTCTTCCCACCCTACCTCCTGCAAAAATGCCATTCCATATTCCCAATTCCTCCGGCTCCGCCATATCTGCTCCCAGGAGGACCAGTTCCACCACAGAACACACCAGATGGCCTCCTTCTTTAGAGACCGCAATTTCCCTTCCCACGTGGTTAAAGGTGCCCTCCAACGCATCTCATCCACCTCCCGCACCTCCTGCAAGCCCCACCCCTCCAACCGTAACAAGGACAGAACACCCCTGGTGCTCACCTTCCACCCTACCAACCTTCGCATAAACCATATCATCCGCCGACATTTCCGCCACCTCCAAAAAGACCCCACCACCAGGGATATATTTCCCTCCCCACCCCTTTCCACCTTCCGAAAAGACCGTTCCCTCCGTGACTACCTGGTCAGGTCCATGTCCCCCTACAGCCCACCCTCCCATCCTGGCACCCTCCCCTGCCACCACAGAAATTGCAAAACCTGCGCCCACCCCTCCTCCCTCACCTCCATCCAAGGCCCTAAAGGAGCCTTCCACATCCATCAAAGTTTTACCTGCACATCCACCAATATCATTTATTGTATCCGTTGCTCCCGATGCGGTCTCCTCTACATGAGGGAGACTGGACGCCTCCTAGCAGAGCGCTTTAGGGAACATCTCTGGGACACCGCCCTGTGGCCCAACATTTCAACTCCCCCTCCCATTCTGCCGAGGACATGCAGGTCCTGGGCCTCCTTCACCGCCGCTCCCTCACCACCCGACGCCTGGAGGAAGAACGTCCCATCTTCCGCCACAGAACACTTCAACCCCATGGCATCAATGTGGACTTCAACAGTTTCCTCATTTCCCCTTCCCCCACCTCACCCCAGCTCCAGCCATCCAGCTCAGCACCGCCTCATGACCTGTCCTACCTGCCTATCTTCCTTTCCACCTATCTGCTCCACCCTCCTCTCTGACCTATCACCTTCAACCCCACCCCCATTCACCTATTGTACTCTTTGCTATCTTCCCCCACCCTCCTCTCTGAACTATCACCTCCATCCCCACCCCCATTCACCTATTGTACTCTATGCTACATTCTCCCTACTCCCACCCCCCCTCTCATTTACCTCTCCACTCTGCAGGCTCCCTGCCTCTATTCCTGATGAAGGGCTTTTGCCCGAAACATTGATTTTCCTGCTCCTCGGATGCTGCCTGATCTGCTGTGCTTTTCCAGCACCACTCTAATCTAGACTCTGATGTCCAGCATCTTCAGTCCTTGTTTTTACCATCCTTCCTTAGATACAGGACCCAAAACTGTATTCTGAATGCGGTCTGATCAGAGCCATACACAGCCTCAGCAGTACATTAGATTAGATTAGATTCCCTTCAATGTGAAAACAGGCCCTTCAGCCGAACTAGTCCACACCGACCCTCCGAAGAGCAGCCCAGAGCCATTCCCCTACATTTACCGCTGACTAATCCACCTAACACTACGGGCAATTTAGCATGACCAATTCACCTAACCTGCATATCTTTGGATTGTGGGAGGAAACCAGAGCACCTGGAGGAAATTCACACAGATTAGATTACTTACCTAATAGATTACTTACAGTGTGGAAACAGGCCCTTTGGCCCAACAAGTCCACACCAACCCGCCGAAGCGCAGCCCACCCAGACCCATTCCCCTACACCTAACACTATGGGCAATTTAGCCTGGCCTAGCTCTCATTAGGAGCTTCAGGAATGACCTTCCCATTATTTTAACATCAGAAGTCAGGGTTTTCGCAGGTGATTACACAATGTCCCAACAACTTTTGTGACTCCTCACTCACTGAAGCAGCTAATGTTCATATGCAGCAAGACCTGGGCACTATCTAGACAGCAGCTGATAAATGACAAGCCACACTTGCACCACACAACTGTAAGGCAATTGCCATCTCGAACAAGAGAATGTAACTGTTTCCTCTTGACATTCAATGGTGCTACCATCACTGAATCCCCACTATCATCCTGGGTATTAACATTGACCAGAAGCTCAACTGGACTCACCTTTTAAACACAGTGGCCTGCACATTTTTGGACTGTGGAAGGAAACCGGAGCACCCGGAGGAAACCCACGCAGACACGGGGAGAATGTACAAACTCCACACAGACAGTTGCCTGAGGCAGGAATTGAACCCAGGTCCCTGGTACTGTGGGGCAGCAGTGCTAACCACTGAGCCACCATGCCGCCTGTACATCTCTGTTCTTGTATTCTAACCCTCTCAAAATGAATGCTAGCGTTGCAGTCCAGAAAGATTATGGCAACCTTTGCAACTTGGCGATGCTGCATGACAGGACTACTTGCATAGCAAATCGCATAAGGAGCAAATGCCAATCAGAGCTAAGTAATTTTTAAATTTAATTCAATTTAATTTAATTTAGTTGTGATCCCACACCCTATGGATTGGATCTAAGCTCTGGGTCCAACCACCACTGGCTCTGAGTGATGGTACACAATTGCACACTCACTGGAGGAGTGAGCTCCATAAATTATTCTCATCCTCAAAGCAGGGGGAGCCCAGCACATCAGAACAACAGATCTACAGCCATCTATACTGAGATGTGCTGAGTGGATGGTCCATCTCTGCCTCCTCCTGAAGACCCCAGCATCACACATGCCAATATTCAACCTGTTTGATTCACTCCATGTGATCTCATGAATTGGCTGAAGGAATTAGATAATAATGCAAAGGCCATGACAACATCACTACCATCCTCTCAGGGGCAATGTAATGTTGGCTTGACCAGCAACATTCATGAATTGTAAGACATAGTACGTGCAGCATAGAAACTGACAACCAGCGCAACCACTGCATGCCAACATCTATATATCTCTTGTGCACCTTCCCAATCTTATCCTATCAACAATAGTTACTGCCCCTTTATAACTCAGGAACTAATGTCACTTCATCTTAAAGGCACTCATGCCATTTGATTCATCAACATTTCCTTCTTGGTTGGGATGTAAGTGTCACAGGCAAGGCCAGCATTCAGTACCCATCAGGACCATAGGGAGTCCAGAACCAGGGGTCATAGTCGAGAGACGTGGGGTAGGCCAGTTAGGACAGAGACAAGGAGAACTTTCTTTGCCCAGAGAGTAGTGAGCCTGAGGAATCCTCTGTTACAGAAAGTGGTTGAGGACAAAACATTGCAAGTTTTCAAGATGAAAATATATGTAACTCTTAGAGTTAAAGGGATCAAAGGGTGCGGGGAGAAAGCAGGGGCAGGAGACTGAGTTGGATGATGATGCATTTGAAGGCAAAGCAAGATTGAAGGACTAGATCCTATTTTCTACGTTTCTATGATTCTATCTCAAATTACCCCTTGAATGAAGCATTTGGATCAGATATGAGAGTCTACCACATCGCTGTGGGTCTTCTCTAAGGCACATTAGTGAACTAGAAGGGTTTGTTTCATAAGAAATAATAGATCAACTTGGTACTGGTTGACAACATTTAGAATTCCACCCTTTGCCTTGGTGGTTTTGAATCCATATCCACTTTCGACGAGATCACTAAACTGGATCTCCAGCTTACTTTGATACTACCAGCTCCCTCTAGTGGGAGGCAGATCCACATTCTAAACACTCTCTCTGACTAATGACGTCCTGTTGCATTCCCTGCTGGATTTATTCAGAACTAACTTACTTTTATGGCCTCTTGATTTGAACTCCACCCGGAGTGAAATCAGCTTTTCTACATTTGCCCGAATGAAACCCTTGAAAATTTGCAAGACCCAGGGTTTCACCCTAAAATGAGAACCCTCAAACTGTTCAGTCTTTCCTGACAGCTAATTAATTCAGGAGTCATCCTTCTCTGCATTTCCTCCAACGTGTCAATTTTCTATTGTAACACGGAGACCAGAACTGTGCACAATACTCCTCGAAGGAGAGTAGAGGGAAATAGGAAAGTGCTATTCATATTACGGTCTGGGAACTGCACTGGCTTTTATCTGCTTCTGTGCCACTTTTAAACAATGTCATTCTCTGCAAAACTTGGCAGAGGCAGGGAACAGAGAACCACAAACACAAAGAGCCCACTATTTTCATGGGAGTTAATAGCTCTTACTGATGAGATTCACCATAGGAGAAGCCAAGTCACCAAGGGAGCCACTGAAGCAAGAGTCTGTGCCTTGCAGAGGAGAGCTCAGTGTCAACTCTCTCATCTCCACTGACCAAGATAGCCATTAATCTGACCAGTACATACAAGACAACAGACTAATCAGTCTTCCCCACCTTCCTTGAACAGAGATGAATTATCAGCTGTACAAATACCCATCTCCTGAGATCCCAGCTTCACAAATGTCAGTCCTCAACCGGTTCAATTCACACCACAGACTATCAAGAAGTGGCTGAAGATGCTGTGATGGCTTGGAGCCATGACAACAGTCCATCAATGGTACTGAAGAATTGCTTTCCAGTACAGTTACATAACATGAGAACAGAGGAAATAGGAGCAGGAGTAGGCCATCTGGCTCCTCAAGCCTGCTTTGCCATTCAATACGATTATGGTTAATATTTTTCATGGACTCAGCTCCAATACCTGCCCGCTCCCCATAAGCTTTAAATCCGTCACTGTTCAAAAATCTCTTTACCTTAGAAACATTCAACGAGATACTGCTTCACAAGGCAGGGAATTCCACAGGTTCACAACCCTTTGGGTGAAGAAATTCCTCCTCAACTCAGTCCTAAACCTGCTCCCCTACATTTTGAGGCTATCCCCCCTAATTCTAGTTTCACCCGTGAGCGAAAACCCATCTCCCTGCTTCTATCTATATTTACAACACTAATAACTACTCGACGCTGTGGAAGGTTCTGTCCACAAAGAGCAGAACAAATCCAATCTGGCAATTACCAGTCGTAAGACTATTAGTCATGAACAGCAAAGTGATGGAAGATGCCATCGATAATGCTATCAAGCAGCATTCACTCATCAATAACCTACTCACTGACACTCAGTTTGTGTTCCACCAAGGTCATTCAGTCCCTGACCTCATGTAATCTTGGTCCACGCATGAATTCCAGAGGTAAGGCAAGAATGACAGCCCTTCCTATTGAGGAAGGATTTGTCAAAGTAAGACATCAAGGACCCCGAGCAAAACAGGGCATGGGAATCTGGAGGAAACCTCTCCAAGGTAGGAGTCAACCGAAGCATAAAGGAAAATGACTGAAATTGTTGGAGACCAATCATCTCAGTTTCAGGACATAGTAAAGACATTCTTCAAAAAACGTCCTAAGCCTAGCTCTCATCAGAAGCTTCAGGGATGACCTTCCCATTATGTTAACATCAGTAGTCAGGGTTTTCACTGATGATTACACAATGTCCCAACAACTTTTGTGACTCCTCACTCACTGAAGCAGCTAATGTTCATATGCAGCAAGACCTGGGCACTATCTAGACAGCAGCTGATAAATGGCAAGCCACATTTACACCACACAACTGTAAGGCAATTGCCATCTCGAACAAGAGAATGTAACTGTTTCCTCTTGACATTCAATGGTGCTACCATCACTGAATCCCCCACTATCTACATCCTGGGCATTACCATTGACCAGAAGCTCAACTGGACTCATCTTTTAAACACAGTGGCCACAAGAGCAGTGAGGAATACTGTGGCAAGTAACTCAGCTACTGACCCCCAGTGCCTGTCTGCCATCAACAAGGCACAAGTCTGTTTTATTCATTTAGGGACATCACTGGCTGGGCCAGCATTTATTGCTCATTCTTAGTCATCCTTCAGAAGGTGGTGGTGAGATGCCTTTTTGAACTATTGCAGTCTATGTGCTGTAGGTAGGCCCACATGGTATTAGGGAATGAATTAGGAGAAAGTGAGGACTGCAGATGCTGGAGATCAGAGCTGAAAAATGTGTTCCTGAAGAAGGGCTTATGCCCGAAACGTCAATTCTCCTGCTCCTTTGATGCTGCCTGACCTGCTGCGCTTTTCCAGCAACACATCTTTCAGCATTAGGGAATGAATTCCAGGATTTAGGTGCAGTCACAGAGAAAAAACAGCAATGTATTTCCAACTCAGGACGGTGAGTGGCTTGGAGGGGGATTTGACGATGGTGGTGTTCCCATGTATCTGTTGCCTTTGCTATTTGAGGTGGAAGTGGCTGTGGGTTTGGAAGGTACTGTCGAAGAAGCCTTTGTGAATGCCTGCTGTGCATCTTGTAGATAGTACACACTGCTGCTACTGAGCATCAGTGGTGAAGACAGTGGTAAAATTGTGGCTATAGTGCCAATTGAGCAGGCTGCTTTGTCCTTCTTGAGTGCTGTTGGAGCTACACCCATCCAGGCAAGTGGGGACTATTCCATTGCACTCTGACTTGTGGCTTGTAGATGGTGGACAAGCTTTGGTGAGTGAGGAGGTGAGTTGCTCACTGCATTCCTGGCCTCTGAACTGCTCTGAAAGCCATTGTTTTTATGTGGTGAGTTTCTGGTCAAAGGTAACCCCCAGAATGTTGTTCTGGGGAATTTAGTAATTTAGTAACCTTTGAATATCAAGGGGCATTGGTTAGATTGTTTCTTGTTGGTGAAAGTCATAGCCTGGCATTTGTGCGGTACAAGTGTCATTTGCCACTTGTCAGCCCAAGCCTGGATATTGGCCAGGTCTTGCTGAATTTTAACATGGACTGCTTCAGTATCTGAGGAGTCGGGAATGGGGCTGAACATTGTGCAATCATCAGCAAACATCCCCACTGTGGACCTTATGGTGGAGGGAAGGTCATTGATGAAGCAGCTGAACATGGTTGGGCCTAGGACATTACTCTGCAGAACTCCTACAGAGATGTCCTGAAACTGAGATGACTGACCTCCAACAACCACAAACATCTTCCTAAGTGCCGGTATGACTACAACCAGCAGAGAGCTTGCTCCCTGATTCCCATTGATTCCAGTTTTGCCAGGGTTTCCTTGACTTCACACTCAGTCAAATGCGGTCTTGATGTCAAGGGCTTTCACTCTCACCTCACCTCTGGAATTCAGCTCTTTTATCCATGTTTGAGCCAAAGCTGTCATGAGGTCATCAGCTCAGTAGCGTTGGCAGAACCCAAAGTGGGCGGCCCAGAGCAGGTTACTGCTGAGCAGGTGCCCCAAACACTAGCTGAGTTTCTGGATTAGTATTCTAGTGATAACACCAGCAGGCCATCACCTTGCCATACCACTCAGACATTCCTATTTAGGCACCTTGCAGTCTGCAGTGGGAGAATTAGAACATAGAACATAGAACATAGAACAATACAGCACAGAACAGGCCCTTCGGCCCACGATGTTGTGCCGAACTTCTATCCTAGATTAAGCACCCATCCATGTACCTATCCAAATGCCGCTTAAAGGTCGCCAATGAATCTGACTCTACCACTCCCACGGGCAGCGCATTCCATGCCCCCACCACTCTCTGGGTAAAGAACCCACCCCTGACATCTCCCCTATACCTTCCACCCTTCACCTTAAATTTATGTCCCCTTGTAACACTCTGTTGTACCCGGGGAAAAAGTTTCTGACTGTCTACTCTATCTATTCCTCTGATCATCTTATAAACCTCGATCAAGTCACCCCTCATCCTTCGCCGTTCCAACGAGAAAAGGCCGAGAACTCTCAACCTATCCTCGTACGACCTACTCTCCATTCCAGGCAACATCCTGGTAAATCTTCTCTGCACCCTCTCCAAAGCTTCCACATCTTTCCTAAAGTGAGGCGACCAGAACTGCACACAGTACTCCAAATGTGGCCTAACCAAAGTCCTGTACAGCTGCAACATCACCTCACGACTCTTGAATTCAATCCCTCTGCTAATGAACGATAATACTCCATAGGCCTTCTTACAAACTCTATCCACCTGAGTGGCAACCTTCAAAGATCTATGTACATAGACCCCAAGATCCCTCTGTTCCTCCACCTGACCAAGAACCCTACCATTAACCCTGTATTCCGCATTCTTATTTGTTCTTCCAAAATGGACAACCTCACACTTGGCAGGGTTGAACTCCATCTGCCACTCCTCAGCCCAGCTCTGCATCATATCTAAGTCCCTCTGCAGCCGACAACAGCCCTCCTCACTGTCCACGACTCCACCTATCTTTGTATCATCTGCAAATTTACTGACCCACCCTTCGACTCCCTCATCTAAGGTCATTAATAAAAATTACAAACAGCAGAGGACCCAGAACTGATCCCTGCGGAACTCCACTTGTAACTGGACTCCATGCTGAATATTTACCATCTACCACCACTCTCTGACTTCGACCGGTTAGCCAGTTTTCTATCCAATTGGCCAAATTTCCCTCTATCCCATGCCTCCTGACTTTCCGCATAAGCCTACCATGGGGAATCTTATCAAATGCCTTACTAAAATCCATGTACACTACATCCACTGCTCTACCCTCATCCACATGCTTGGTCACCTCCTCGATCAAGGACAACAAGGAAATGGCAAGAACAATTAAACAGTTACTTTAGTAGTTATTTCAGTCTTGACAGAAGAAGAAATAAAATCTTTCTCAGAAATGATAAGAAGCAATCATCTTTTTGGAGAGAAGAATTCAAGAAGATTGGTATTTGTAAAGAAAAACATAGAGAAATGATAGAGACTGAATGCTGATAAATCCCCAGGTCCTGGTCATCTACATCCAGCATAATAAAGGAGATGGCCATGGAAATAATGGATGCATTGGCTTCACCTTCCAAAATACTGCAGATTCTGGAACAATCCCAGCAGATTGAACAGAGACAAATATAACTCCAGTAGTTAAAAAAGAGAGTGGGGGGGAATCTGAATGGGCATTACAGGCCAGTTAACCTAACAATAGTAGCAGCGAAAATGCTGGAGTCTATTGTAAAGGCTGTGATAACAGGATACTTAGAAAATACCAATGAGATTACAAAAAGTCAACATGGATTTATGAAAGTGAAATCATGCTCATCAAATCCCTAGGAGTATTTTGTAAGCTAGTTGAGGAAGAGCTATTGGATGTGATATACACTGGTTTTCAGAAAGCTTTTCAGAAAACATTGTAAAGTCTTATACAAAAGAAACAAGGGTGATATTAGTGAAGAAAAATATTCTTACACAGGAGTAGTTAGGGTTGAAAGTGTACTGCCTGGAGATGTGGTGGAGGTATGCTCAATTGAGGTCTTCAAGAGGACATTGGATGGTTATTTGGAAAGAAATGGAGTGCAGGAATATGGGGAAAGGCAGGAGATTGGCACTAGTAACATAGCAGGCAAGATTAGATTAGATTACTTACAGTGTGGAAACAGGCCCTTCGGCCCAACAAGTCCACACCGACCCTCCAAAAAGCAACCCACCCAGAGCCATTCCCCTACACCTAACACTACGGGCAATTTAGCATGGCCAATTCACCTAACCTGCACATCTTTTCGGACTGTGGGAGGAAACTGGAGCACCCGAAGGAAACCCACGCAGACACAGGGAAAATGTGCAAACTCCACACAGACAGTCGCCCAAGGTGGGAGTTGAACCCAGGTCTCTGGCGCTGGAACGAATGTTTAGATCAGAGTGGTGCTGGAAAAGCACAGCAGGTCAGGCAGCATCTGAGGAGCAGGAAAATCGATGTTTCAGGCAAAACCCTTCATCAGGAATACAGATGCATTCTCTGGCTTTCAGCATCTGCAGTCCTCACTTTTGCTAAGATGGAACGAATGGCCTACTTGTGCACTGTAACAATTTTGTGGACAATTCTTTGGATGAAATCCCACATAAAAGGTTAGTGCACAAAATGAAACCACATGGGATTGGTGGTAATATGCCAGCATGGATTGAGAATTGGTGACAGGAAACAGAGAGTAGGAATGGAAAATAGTAAAGAGTGAGGTGCAGCAGGGATCAGTGCTTGGGCACCAGTTATTCACAATATGTATCAATGGCTTGGATGAGGGAATATTATGTAAAATTTTCCAGTTCGCAAGCAACACAATGCTCGGTGCAATAATGAGTGCTGAGGAGGATATAAAGAGGTGTAAGAGATGTAAAGTCTCAGAATTACTTAGAGTCATAGAGATGTACAGCACGGAAATAGACCCTTCAGTTCAACTTGTCCATGTCAACCAGATATCCCAACCCAATCTTATACAACTTACACAAGCTGAGTGAGTTAACAAATACACAGCAGCTGCAGTATCATATGAATAAGTGTGAACTTGTCCATTTTGGTAAAATAGACAAATAGGCAGAGTATTATTAAAATAGTGATAACAACAGTTGATGAATAAGGTGCCCTTGTGCATGGTCACTGAAAGCAAGCATGTAGGTGCTGCAAACAGTGGGAGGCAAATGGTATGTTGGCCTTTATTGCAAGAAGCTTTGTTTGGAGGAACAAGGAAGTCTTACTGGAGCTGTGCAGGGCTTTGAGACCATATCTACAGTGTTGCATGCAGTTTTTGCCTCTTTACCTATGAGAAAATAGACTTGCCATTGAGGGAGTGCAGTGAATTTTCAGCGGGCTGATTCCCGGGCGGGCACGTTTCTCACATGAAGATTGTCAACTAGGCCTGTATTCACTGGAGTTTAGGAGAATGAGCGAGGATCTAATTGGAATGTATAAAATTCCAACAATGTTGGACGGACTAGATGCAGGAAAGATGTTTCCCCCTGGCTCAAGGTCTCCAGAACAATGAGTCTCAGTCTCAGGATACAGGGTCATCCATTTTGGACTGAGATAAGGTGAAATTGTTTCAATCAGTGGTTGGTGGGCCTGTGGAATTCTCTACCAGTGAAGCCTGTGGAAACCAAGTCACTGAGTATATTGAAGAAATGAATAGATACATTTCTAGAGGCTAAAGTTTTCAGAAAGGACTGTGAGAGAGCAAATGTAAGAAGCTGAGACAGAAGATGTTGCTATGTTGAAGATTGAGTCAAAGGCCTACTCCAGCTCCTCGTTTTTAATCTTTCGATGTTTGCCATCAGCAAATTTTGTATATCTACTTAACACAGATGTTGAAAGAACACTATGATTTTTAATGTCTTGATGATTTCTGTTCAGGGCTTTGCTCATTGAAGACTACCTGGAGATGAATCTTCAATCCAGAGGGTTGACACCCTTAACCAGATGGTACCTCTCAGGTTTTTCAGTGTCTGAACACTGCCACTAAGCCCAATCGTTATGATTGATCAGTCCTGTGCATTTGATACACTCACTTCAATGCAAGTTACAGATTTTATTTACTGTGATTTCATGAACCTACAAGCATAGATGTTAGGAGATAAAGGGGTACGGCCATGACAAGCATGGATAAACAAGCGAGTCCTTTTAAACGCTTGGCAATGTGCTGCAGTGGATTGCCATAGTCCTCTGTAGATGGCAGTTTCCCCTCTTCTATGGCTTTAAGCTAATGAGTGGGGGAGGGTTCAATTACAGGCGAGTTTAAAAAAATCTAAAAGAAGTGCAGTGTATTAACATACAAGCAAGGAGCAACAGTAGGCCATTCAGCCCTTTAAGCCTGTTCCGCCATTCAGTAAGACCTGATTTTAACCTCATCTCTACATTCCTGCATAACAGCCCCTCTTCAATAATCTTTCATCCTCTTGGTCATCAAGAATCTATCTAACACTGTCTTAAAAATGTTTAAAGATTCTGCATTGCCTCTTCCTTTTGAGGAAGACTCTCAGCCCTCTGAGGGAGAAAAAAAAGGTTGCTCATCTGTTAGGCAGCCACACGAACGGGTCAGCAACAGAGAGATACAGACCATGTGCAGACAAATGGAATTAGTTTAGAATGGCATCATGGTCAGCACAGACATGGTGGGCCAAAGGGCCTGTTCCTGTGCTGTACTGTTCTCTGTTCTTCATGTGACTTAAATGGGCACCTTTTACTTTCAAACCATGACTCACTACGGTAGTAAAAAGGTGAATGATAATCAAAGGGTCAGAAAACATCAGCAGGAAAATATCAGAAAAAGCAGCAGGAAAATATTAGAACCAAAATAAGTAATAATTGTAATAAGTTAAAACTCAAGGCTCTTTATCTGAATGCATGCAGTATTTGTAACAAAATAGATGAGTTGATGGCAGAAATATAAAATAAACGAATGTGACTTGATAGCTATTACAAAAATGTGGCTGCAGGGTGACCAAGGCTGGGTCAGAATCTCTTGCCCTGGGTTGAAGTGACTCAAACTAGGGGCATCCATTTAAGGTGAGAGGGGAAAAGTTCAAAGAAGATGTGAGGGGCAAGTCTTTTACACAGTGAGTGGTAGAAGTCTGGAACATGCTGCCGTGGGTGGTGGTGGAGGTATAGACGATAGGGGCATTTAAGAGACATTTAGATAAGCACATGAATATGCAAGGAATGGAGGGTATGGACGAAGGACAGGCAGGAGGGACTAGTTTAATTTGGTCACATGTTCAGCATAACATCATGGGCCAAAGGGCCTGTTCCTGTGCTGTACTGTTTACGTTCTATGTTTAAACTCAATATTGAAGGTTACTTGATATTCCAGGAGAATAGATAAGAAGGAAATTGAGGCATGGTAGTAGTGTTGATAAAGGAGATATCACTGTGGTGGTGAGTACAGATATATATGCAATAGATTGTGATGTGGAATCAGTTTCGGTGTAAAAAATCAATAGCAAGAGAAAGAAGTCCTGGGTAGTAATCATCTGTAGGCCACGAAATGTCGCCTCACTCTAGGACAAAGAATAAATCAGAAAATAATAGAGGGATATAAGACAGGCAGTAAAATTGTTATGGTTAATTTTAATCTGCATATTGACTTGTCAAAATCAGGGGTGATGAGGAAGATTAATTTGTCAAGTGCCTCAGGAATTATTACTTACAGCAGTATATTACAAAACCTACTGTTATTCAAATTCCTTCTTTCTTTTGTTGTATTTTAGTTATAGTGCTTTAAATCCAGTAGTTTGACCAATCGAATTGCATCTGGAATGCAACACCTTACATTTACCTTTAAAATAAGAACATATTAGGGTCACGACTATCTTCTGAATATTGTGAGGGGGTTTGGTCTGGTCCATGACAGGCTGGTACAAAGGAGGAGGTGAGGATTGGGGCAGGCCAGCTGTGATCCTATAGAATGATGGGGCAGTATGTTCCTGCTCCTATTTCCTACATCCCTCTTACCAGTTGGAATTGGTGTTATGTTACAGAGAATTACAAATTGATACTTCACCAGCTTGGCCACATAATGGACTTGTTTGGACATCGAGTCCTAGAGTAGGACTTGAATCCATGATGCATCACAAAGCTGCAAATGAAACTCGAACATGTCTGCTCCAGCTTCAAGCTCTTTCTATGACATGTTTACTTTTCTCTGAGCCTACACCCTACTTGTGATATGATATGAATATACCATTAAGTGTATATTCATTCATCAGCCAGTCAATTCTTCAATAGGATATGATGCATTAGTCCTCGGATTTGCTGAAGCAGGAGTCAGTTATACTACACTTACCTCCCAGTGCATATTATCTTTTTATTGTCTACCCAGAGAACGAAACAGAACAGTAATACTGGGGTATGAATGTACTGGTCACATTGGAGTCAAGATGAAGGCTTTTGCTTGAAACGTCGATTTTCCAGCTCCTCGGATGCTGCCTGACCTGCTGTGCTTTTCCAGCACCACTCTAATCTTAACTCTAATCTCCAGCATCTGCAGTCCTCACATTTGCCTGGTCACATTGGAGCACTGTTGTGTGGAATATAAAACAGTTTGGACCGCAATACAGCATTTGATAGTATTTCCTCCTTGTGTATCATCAACTAAAGATTCCACATTAATGTTTACCATTCTTTGTGTGTGATGTGTGTGTCGACGCTTGAGAGATAGGCGTAACACCACAGTGAGCTTCAATAGTAAACAGATGCACATTATCAAACTTAGAGCAATGGAATACTGCAATCAGGTACCCAGAGGTGCTGATTGTAAAGCCTTTGGCATGTTTAAGCAACAAGTCAATGTGACACTAAAACATCAAAACAAGAAATAACAGGAAGCTGCAGTTACCCATATTAACACTAGATGAAGCCAAATATTAACAAACCTGACTTCTCACTTTGGATTTGTTGTGGCACATATAAGGAGCTGATGATCATTGTTTGCTTAGTGATTTGATATTTCTGATTTTAAGAAAAGTGAGAACTGATAAAAATTTCCTCACCATTTGCATGTTCCATTTCAATTTATAATTCTTCAAATTGCTTTGATCTATAACACAGTGTTAGAAAGGCTGGTGGAGACAAACTCAGTTTTAACTTTCCAAAGGGAATTGAAAATGCAAATTCTGTTGAGTTATGGAGAATAAGCAGAAGAGCAGGACTAATTGGATCATTCTTTCAAAGTGCTGACCCACAGGACGTGGGTCTCATGCTCTCTCGATCTGGTACAATCCTCTGAAATAAATAAAGTACATTGTCAGTTCTTCAAACTGGCTCATTGCCTGTCAAGTCAGCCTTGCTGTTTTCTCCACATGGAGCGACCAGTCCCGTCCCATTTATTGCATGAAGAAATTTCTGATATTTGATTTGAATTTGTTTTCCTGAACACAGGGAGTAAGTTAAGCAGATGGGATTTGGCTGGGTTGGATTAGTCCTGCCTTTTTTGTACGGGACATAGCGGAACCATTTGCTACATTGTTGGGTATGATGAAATTGTTTCGACTGGACTTGAGGCACTTGGCAAAGACATAATCTATTTCTGGAATGTATCCTGACAGCTGGGACCCACGAGGAAATATTGGACATAGTGCGCTTGTTTTTGCTTACATTTAGAAGAATGAGGGATAACTTGATTGAAACATATAAGACCTTGAATGATCTTGAGACAGTGGATGTGGAAAGGAGGTTTACTCTTGTGTCCAGAACTAGGGTCCACTGTTTTAAAATTAAAAGCATCCTTTTGGGACAGAGATAAGAGAAAATGTTTTCTCCCAGAGTTAGAAACAGACATTTCTGTTGAAACTCGGCATGTCTGGCAGCATCGGCATGTCTGTGGGTGGCACAGTGACACAGTGGTTAGCACTGCTGCCTCACAGCGCCAGAGACCCGGGTTCAATTCCCGCCTCAGGTGACTCTCTGTGTGGAGTTTGCACATTCTCCCTGTGTCTGCGTGGGCTTCCTCCGGGTGCTCCAGTTTCCTCCCACAATCCAAAAATGTGCAGGTTAGTTGAACTGGCCATGCTAAATTGCCCGTAGTGTTAGGTGAAGGGGTAAATGTAGGAGAATGGGTCTGGGTGGGTTACGCTTCGGCAGGTCGGTGTGGAGTTGTTGGGCCGAAGAGCCTGTTTCCACACTGTAAGTAATCTAATCTGTGGAGAGAAAGCAAATTCAGAAAGCAGATTTTCAAAATCCGTAGTTCTTGGTTTTATTGTTTGAATCTCAGAGGGTTGTGTGACTTTGGAACTCTGCCTCAGGAGACAGTAGAGGGGATGTCATTGAGTATTTTTGTGGTGGAGGTTGATATCTTCTTGTTAGACAATTAAATAATACCGATGGTAGATGCAAATGCGGAATTCAAAACACAGACTGTTCAACCAAGATCTTAGAATCATAGAGTCATACTGCACGGAAACAGATCTTCTGGTCCAACTTGACCATGCTGACCACATTTCCCAAACTAAATTAGTCCCATTTACCTGCACTTGGCCCAAATCCCTCCAAACCTTTCCTCTTCATGTACGTATGCAAATGTCTTTTAAATATTGTAGCTTCACCTGTGTCTACAACTTGCTTTGGCAACTCATTCCATCCACGCACCACCTTCTGTGTGAGAAAATAGCCCCTCAGGTCCCTTTTAAAGCTTTTCTCTTAAACCTCTGCCCTCTAGTTTCAAATTCCTCTACCCTGGGGAAAAGACCTTGGCTATTCATCTTATCCGTGCTATGAGCTCACCCCTCAACATCCTATGCGCTAGCGAAAGAAGTTCCAGCCAATGGCTCCTAATTGTGAAGCAGGTTTAAAGGGTCAAATGGCCTCCTGTTCCCAGTCAATATGTTGTCTGGACTGCTAACCTTTGCTGGTTTTTCATATGTGGAAGTGCCAGTGTTGGGCTGGGGTGGGCTGGGATGAAGGAGTCGCTCCGAAAGCTTGTGCTTCCAAATAAACCTGTTGGACTATGTCCTGGTGTTGTGTGACTTTGAAGGTTTTTCATATGATATTGAAATAAGTGGAGATTAGCTTATGAAGCGGTGGGGGAGAGGAGGATCCTCAGCATTAGACTGAGTCGAGTCAACCACATGGCATTCCTGCGATGTTGAAGATTGTTTTTTGCAGTCATTTGCAAGGCTTATGGAAGATGGAAGCCCTTTCTCCTGGTGGTTGCTTCATTGTCCACACTGTTCAAGATCAGATAGAGCTAGCTGTATTGTTTTTGGAAACTCCTTGCTCTGTTTAAATATATACTTTGATCCATTTAGCCATAAGCCTTTAGAAATCATGTGACATTTTGGTCTCAGCTGCTTTCTATAGCACAGAATTTCACAGGTGCACCACTCTCTGGGTGATGAAATTTCTCCTTATCTCAGTCCTAAATGGTCTACCTTATACCATCAGTGCTGTGACCCCTGGATCTGGACATCCCCATCATCAGGAAAATCCTTTCTGTATCTAACTCGTCCAATCCCTGTTTAGAATTGTTTAGGTTTCTCTGGGATTTTGCCTTCATTCTTCTGAATTGCAGTGAATGTAATCCTAACCAATTCAACTTCTCCTCAAACATCAATCCCACCATCCCAGCAATCAACCAGGAGAAAGTGAGGACTGCAGATGCTGGAGATTGGAGTCGAGAGTGGGGTGCTGGAAAAACACAGCAGGTCAGGCGGCATCTGAGGAGCAGGAAAATCGATGTTTCAGGCATAAGCCCTTTTCCAGCACCCAGTCTCATCCTAGGAATCAGTCTGGTAAACTTTCACTGCATTCCTTGATAGTAAGGAGAGCAGAACTGCACACAATATTCCAGGCATGGTCTCACCAAGGCCCTGTATGATTGCAGTCCCTATTCCTGTACTCGAATCCTCCTGCTCTGAAGGCCTACGTACCATTTCGCTTCTTTTCTGCCTGCTGCAATGGCAAGCTTACCGTCAGTGACCATTGAACAAAGACATCCAGATTTCACTGCATATTCCCATCTCATGATCTATAGCCATTCAGATAATAATCTGCCTTCCTGCTTTTGCTACCAAAGTGGACAACCTCTCATGAATCCTGCATGTGTCATACATCTTTCATTATACTGAATGAGTCATATATTTGCCCACTCACTCAGCCCGTCCACTCAGCTCTATCCTCCTCACAGCTCACCCACCCACCCAGCATTGTCTGGTCAAATTTGGAGATATTCCATTTAGTTCCTTCATCCAGATCATCAATATATATTGTGAATAACCAGGGTCCAGGTGCGGCTCAGTGGTTAGCATCACTGCCTCACAGTGGGATCCAGGTCTGATTCTAGCCTTGAGTGTCAGCCTGTGTGGAGTTTGCACATTCTCCCCGTGTTTGGGCAGGTTTCCTCCGGCTGTTCCAGTTTCCTCCCACAGTCCAAAGCTGGGAAGGTTAGATGGACGGGCCATGTTAAATTGCCCATAGTATCCAGAATGTGCAGGCAAGATGGATTGGCCATGCTAAAGGCTGCTCCATTGTATGTAGGTTAGGTGGGTTAGCCACAGTCAAACCACAATGTGGGGTTATGGTGATAGGGTGGGTCTGGGTAGGATGCTCTTAGAAGGGTCGGTGCAGGCTCGACAGGCTGAGTGGTCTCTTTCTGCTCTGTAGGGATACTACAACCCAAGCAATGATCTCTGTGGTAACCCATTGACTGCCAGTCAGGGAAAAAAAAAGGCTCACTAATTCCTATCCTTCAGTTCTTGTCTGCCAACCAGTTTCCCATCTATCTCAACACATGCCCCCAATTCCATCCACTTCCATTTAACAGATTAATCTCTTCTGTGGGACTTCATTGACTGCCTTCTGAAGGTCCAAATAAACCATATCCATTAGCTCTCCTTTATCAACTCAATGAGTTACAGTCTCAAAGAATTACAGTAGACCTGTCAAACATGACTTTCCTTTCATAAGTCCATGCTGACTCTGTCCAGTTCTAAATACAGAGGAACCTCAATTATCCGGCTTTCGATAATATGAATTTCGGATTGTCTGGCAAGATTGCAAGGTCCCGATGCTTGGCTAAACTATGTTATCTGCCATCCAATTATCCAGAATTCGATTAACTGAACAAAATACGCCCTGCGCGTGGCCTTCGGATAATCAAGGTTTCTCTGCAGACGTGAAATGTTAGCTATTCTCCAACCTGTAGGAATTGTTCCAGAATCTATGAAATCTTAGTGTCATAGAATCATGCAGTCTGTACTGCCAAAAATACACTACTTCATTCCTGATGAAGGTCTTATGCCCGAGCCATCAATCTCCCTGCTCCTCGGATGCTGCCTGAACTGCTGTGCTTTACTAGCATCACACTCTCGACTCTCCCTACATTAATCCAACTTTCCCACTCTAGACTCATAGCCTTGAAAGTTAAGACACTTCAAGTGCCCATCCAAGTAGCTTTTAAAAGGTTGTGAATCTCAACAACCCTCCACAGCGTTCCACATCCCTGCCAGCCCCTACCCGCTGGGGACCAATGCTTTTCTTCAAACCTCCTGCCTTTCCCTTTAAAATAATGCTCCCTTGTTATTGACCCTTTGATTAAGGGGAACAAGCTGCTTTCTATCCAGCTTGTCCATGCCCTTCATAATCTTACACACCTTTATCAGGTCCCTTCTTCAATCTTCTCGGCTCCAAAGAAAACAACTCGAGCTTATCCAGCCTCTCTTCATCTCTGAAATGCTCTATCCTCGGCATCATCCTGGGGAACCTCCTCTCCAGTGCAATCACATCCTATTTTTCACCTAGTGACCAGAACTGCACATATTACTTCAGATGTGGCCTATCCAAAGTTCTGTGCAGTTCTAACGTAAACTCCGTGCTCTTACAATCTTGGAAGATGACTACTAATTCATCCTTTATTTCTAGGGCCACTTCCTTTAGTATTTTGGGATGCAGATTACCAGGCCATGGGGACTTATTGGCCAACACCTCAATTTATCCAACACCTTTTCCGTAGCAATATTGATTTCCTTCGGTATCTCCTTCTTACTGAACATGGGGTTCCCCATTATTTCTAGAAGATTATTTGTGTTGTTTGTGAACACAGAACCGAAGTATTTATTTAGTTGGTCAGACATTTCTTTGTTCCCCATTATAAATTTCTGACTGCAAATGACCTACATTTTTCTTCACTCATCTTCTCCTCTATATTATGAAGATATAATCTGCAGGGAAAAAGTGAGGACTGCAGACGTTTGAGATCAAAGTCTAGATTAGAGTGGTGCTTGAAAAGCACAGCAGGTCAGGCAGTATTCGAGGAGCAGGAAAGTCGATGTTTCAGGCAGGAGCCCTTCATCAGGAATGGGGCTGGGAGCCTCGGGAGTGGAGTGATAAATGAGAGGGAGGTGGGGCTGAGGAGAATGTAGCTGAGTGTCCAATAGGTGGATGGAGGTGGGGGTAAAGGTGATAGATCAGAGAGGAGGGTGGAGCGGATAGGTGGGAAGGAAGATTGACTGGTGGGACAGGTCATGAGGACGATGCTGAGCTGAAAGGTTGGAACTGGGGTTAGATGGGGGAGAGGAAATGAGGAAACTGGTGAAGTCCACATTGATGCCATGGAGTTGAAGGGTCCCGAGGCGGAAGATGAGACATTCTTCCTCCAGGCATCAGGTGGTGAGGGAATGGTGATGGAGGAGGCCCAGGACCTGCATGTCCTCAGCAGAGTGGGAGGGGGAGTTGAAATTTTCAGCCATGGGGTGGTGGGATTGGTTGGTGCGGGTGTCCCGGAGATGTTCTCTGAAGCACTCTGCAAGTAGGCATCCTGTCTGCCAAATGTAGAGGAGATCGCATCAGGAGCAACGGATACAATAAATGACATGTGTGGAAGTGCAGGTGGAACTTTGATGGATATGGAAGGCTCCTTTGGCACCTTGGAAGGAGGTGAGGGGGCAGGTGTGGGCGCAGGTTTTGCAATTCCTGCCATGGCAGGGGAAGGTGCCAAGAGGAGAGGGTGGCTTGTTGGGTGGCGTAGACTGACCAGGTGGTCAGGGAGGGAACGGTCTTTGCGGAAAGCGGATAGGGGTGAGGAGGGAAATATATCCCTGATGGTGGAGTCCATTTGTAGGTGGCGGAAATGTTGGTGGATGATGGTCGATACTGTCCTATCCCCCTTGGTCCAGGAACTCCCCACCTATGTTCGAGACACCACCCATGCCCTCTACCTCCTCCAAGACTTCCATTTTCCCGGCCCCAATGCCTCATCTTCACCATGGACATCCAGTCCCTCTACACCTCCATCCGCCATGACCAAGGTCTCCAAGCCACCCGTTTTTTCCTCTCCCGACGTCCCCAACAGTACCCTTCCACTGACACTCTCATTTGTTTGGCTGAACTGGTCCTCACCCTCAACAAGTTCTCCTTCCAATCCTCCCACTTCTTCCAGATGAAAGGGGTAGCCATGGGCACCCGCATGGGACCCAGCTATGCCTGTCTCTTTGTTGGCTACGTAGAACAGTCCATCTTCCGGAGGTACACCAACACCACTCCCCACCTCTTCCTCCGCTACATTGATGACTGCATCGGAGTCACCTCATGGTGTCGCGAGGAGTCGAACAGTTCATCAACTTCACATTCCACCCTGACCTTAAATTCACCTGGACCATCTCTGACACCTCCCTCCCCTTCCTGGACCTCTCAATTTCCATCCACAAGGACCGACTCATCACTGACATTCTTTACAAACCCACTAATTCCCACAGCTGCCTGGATTACACCTCCTTCCATCCTACCTCCTGCAAAAATGCTATCCTATATTCCCAATTCCTCTGCACCTGCTCCCAGGACAACCAGTTCCACCACAAAACACACCAGATGGCCTCCTTCTTTAAAGGCTGACACTTCCCCTCCCATGTGATTGACGATGCCCTCCAATGCATCTCATCCACATCCCACCCCTCTGCACTCGAATCCCCCCCCCCCAACTGTAACAAGGACAGAACCCTTGTCCTCACCTTTCACCCTACCAACCTTCGCATAAATCACATCATCCACCAACATTTCCGCCACCTACAAACGGGCCCAACCACCAGAGATATATTTCCCTCCCAACCCCTATCCACTTTCCACAAAGGCTGTTCCCTCTGTGACTACCTGGTTAGGTCCATGTCCCTCAACAACCCACCCACCCCCCAGTATCTTCCCCTGCCACTGCAGGAGTTGAAAAACCTGCACCCACACCACCCCCCGTCACCTGCACCGAAGGCCCCAAAGGAATCTTCCACATCCATCAATGTTTCACCTGCGCATCCGCCAATGTCCCTATGCGGTCTCCTCTACACAGGGGAGATTGGACGCCTTCTCGCAGAGCGCTTCAGAGAATATCTCCGGGACACCCGCACCAATCAACCCCACCACCCCATGGCTGAAAATTTCAACTCCCCCTCCCACTCTGCCGAGGACATGCAGGTCCTGGGCCTCCTCCATCACCATTCCCTCACCTCCTGACGCCTGGAGGAAGAACGCCTTATCTTCCGCCTCAGAAAATTTCAACCCCAGGGCATCAATGTGGACTTCACCAGTTTCCTCATTTCCCCTCCCCCCACCTTACCTCAGTTCCAAACTTCCAGCTCAGCACCATCCTCATGACCTATCCCACCTGTCAATCTTCCTTCCCACCAATCGCTCCACCCTCCTCTCTCCAACCTACCACCTTTACCCCTTCCTCTATCCACCTATTGCACTCTCAGCTACCTTCTCCCCAGCCCCACCCCCTTCCCATTTATCTCTCTACCCCCCAAGTCTCCCAGCCTCATTCCTGATGAAGGGATCCGGCCCAAAAAGTCGATTTTTCCTGTTCCTTGGATCCTGCCTGACCTGCTGTGCTTTTCCGGTAACACACTGTCAACTCTGATCTCCAGCTTCTGCAGACCTCACTGTCTCCTTGCAGCACAGTTGTAGTCTCCCTTCCTCTGAGCTTGGAGGCCTACATTTAAGTCCCACCTGCACCAGAGATGGATAATAACATCTCTGCGCAGGTGGATTAGAAAGTACTTACAAAGTCATAGAAAACTGTCTGGTCGTAGCAAACCCATTGCAGGTGTCCTGTAGCGGTTCAAGAGGCAGCTCACCACCACCTTCTCAAGGGGCAACTAGGGATGGGCAATAAATGCTAGCCCAGCCAGTGACATCCATATCCCAAAAATGAATAACAACAAAATGAATTCCTTGTCTTTTGTTGAGTCTTTCTTGAGAAATTAGAGAGGCTCAGTGGCTCAGTGGTTAGCACTGCTACCTCACAGCACCAGGGTCCCAGGTTCGATACCAGCCTCGAGCGACTGTCTGTGTGGAGTTTGCACATTCTCCCTGTATCTGCCTGGGTTTCCTCCCTCAGTCACAAAGATGTGCAGATCAGGTGAATTGCTCATAGTGTTCAGATTTGTGTAGGTTAGGTGCACTAGTCATGGAAAATGTGGATTAATAGGGTAGGAGAGTGGGTCTGGATGGGATATTCTTCGGAGGGTGGGCCTGTTTCCACGCTGTAGGGATTCGATGGAATTGTTTCCTCCACCTAGTGCTGTAAAAACCTTGTGAGCTTTCCACCTTAATCTTTCTTCCTGTTTGCCAAAAAGAGGGACAATTCCACTCCCTGCAGTTTAAAGCATTCAGCCCCCAGAAGTGAGTTCTCCAACGCAACAACATCGGCACCTCACATGACTTGAAAACGAGTTCCAGAGGCAAAAAGGCAGGTCACTCAATGATATTGATGCACCCAAAGCGTTCGTGCTGCAACATTAAAATGGGAAGAGGGACCAGACATGGGGACAGACAGGAATCTGGAACCGTGGGCCAAGTTCAGTCAAGGATCAGGTGAAAGGTCAGTGCCATCAATTTATTGAAGATAAGAGTGATAAAAACCTAACTCGCAAACACCCGCTGGAGAGACACTTTTACAGCTATGGCCATAATCTGCCTGCTTGATAGGACAATAATTGCTCTTGTAGATAAAGGCGCAGGGCAATCTGAAAAACATGAGTTGCCAAATGCTTGTTTATGGTGCTTCAGTGATCTGATGGATTAGCAACTCACCTCTTATTGTAAACATGGTGATGCTGGGAGCAGAGGTTTCAAAAACTGATCGAATGTGAACACAGGAGTTAATCAACCCTCCAACCCTGCCTTCCCCACACCTTCCCTGTGCTGCATCATGGCTTTATTGATGAAAATCATTGTCTCTTGGTCAAACTGATCTCTGAAAACTAACACGTCATAGAGTTGAGGAGATGTACAGCAGAGAAACAAACACTTCAGTCCAACTCGTCCATGCTGAACAGATATCCTAACTTAATCTAGTCCCATTCGCCAGCATTTGGCCCATATCATTCTAAACCCTTCCTTTTTTTTAGATTAGATTACTTACAGTGTGGAAACAAGCCCTTCGCCCCAACAAGTCCACCCAGACCCATTCCCCTACATTCCCCCCTTCACCTAACACTACGGGCAATTTAGCATAACCAATTCACCTAACCTGCACATTTTTGGACTGTGGGAGGAAACCGGAGCACCCGGAGGAAACCCACACAGACACGGGGAGAACGTGCAAACTCCACACAGTCAGTCGCCTGAAGTGGGAATTGAACCCAGGTCTCAGGCGCTGTGAGGCAGCAGTGCTAACCACTGTGCCACCGTGCCGCCCACCGTGTGCCACTGTGCTGTGTATACCCATTCAGATGCCCTTTAAATGCTGTAATTGTACAAGCCCCCAGCATTTCCTCTGGCAGCTCATTTCAAACACACACTACCCTCTGTGTGATAAAATTGCTCCTTAGGTCCCTTTTAAATCTTTCCCTTCTCACATTAAATCTATGCCTTCTAGTTCTGGACTCCCCTAACCCAGAGAAAAGATCTTATCGATTACTTTTAGTCTGTTCACTGGGTTTGCTATTGTATACAGGAGCTGGGACATCATGTTGAGTTTGTACAGGATATTGGTGAGGCCACTTTTGGAGTTCTGCCAGCCCTGCTAGAGGAAGGATATTCTTAAACTCGAGACGGTTCAGAAGAGATTTGCCAGAAATGGAGGGTTTGAGTTAAAGGAGAGGCTGGATAGGCTGGGACTTTTTCCCTGGAGAGTAGGAGGTTGAAGGGTGACCTTATAGAGGTTTATAAAATCATGAGGGGCAAAGATAAGGTGAATAAGAAAGAATGATTCCCCAGGGGAGGGGAATACCAAAATATTGGGCATATTTTTATGATGAGAGGAGAAAGATTTAAAAGGGACCTGAGGGGCAACGTTTTCACACAGAGGGTAGTTTGTACGTGGAATGACCTGCAAGAGGAAGTGGTGGATGCGGGTACCGTTACAACATTTAAAATACATTTGGATAGGCACGTAAATGGGAAAGGTTTAGAGGGATTTGGGCCAAACACAGGGAAGTGGGACTAGTTTAGTTTGGAAAACCAGGTGGCATGGATGATTTGGACCAAAGGGTCTGTTTCCGTGCTGCATGACTCTATTCTTGCTCTGTGCTGACAGGCAGATAAAGGGGGTCATTGGAGCCTGAGGTGAGGGAAGGGAGCCAGAGAGCCCCATGCCCAATCATTATCCAGGGACTTTGATTCTGCTCCAGCTGATGCTAGCGTTCTCAAAAACTTGGAGTGTTTTTTCCATCAAACTCCTTCTTTGTCAGGCCGGATGGTCGGGACGTGGGGAAACAAGCCATGCCTTTCCCCCCACCCTTTTCACAGCATTCGCTACTGCATTCTGCACATGCTCTTTCACAGACACACTGAAACATTTCGGGATTTTCAAAGCAGAGGAACTGTCTCTTGGAATTTCAAGCATTCCAAGCAATGGGAGGGAAAATCAGTACTGGCCCTCTCATGTCCCATGAGTGAATAATATAAATTCCACACAGGACTTCTAACGGGGCCTGATGGGATCCAATGGGGAGAGTGCCAATAAATGGCGTTGAAATGCCTATCAGCCAGGATTGAATGGCGGAGTGAACTTGATGGGCCGAATGGCCTTACTTCCACTCCTATTTCTTATGGTCATAACCGTTCAAAGACTCAATGTCTTTATTCATAAATGGCCCTGTTGAGAAAATAAGGAAGCACCAGCAATTCAGAGTCTCAGGTTAATGTTCTGAGGGAACTGAGCTTGAACGCACAGCAGATGATGAAACTTGTATTCAGTAAAATTCTGGAAGAGATTTCATTGGGTTGGGTGCGCCTAGGGAACAGAACCAGAGTCCTCATAGCCAATCATTATCTGGAGGCCATGTCCAGGAAGTGCACATTGTGTGAGGTCATTGCCGATGATGCGATGCCTATCCACGTGGTTCCATGGGCTTTGTGAGACCCTCACATCAGCCTTACACATGTCACAATGTGGCCTGGGGCCTCAGCTTGTTCCACAGTGGCCCCAAAACTTCCAGGATTGACAATCCTTATTGGATCGCTACTCCACACCCAGTTTGCTTCTTTGTGCTTTGCTCAGAATTTCTAGCCAGGAACATCCAATGCTAGCGTCATCCCGAAATGCTGAGGAGCCTTCCAATCAGCCCGTTCTTTGTAAAGCTGGATACACTAGGTATCGGGGGTGGGGAAAACAAACCGAATCGCCCTGTTTACTGTATGTCCTGTTGTCTTCTGGTAAGTGTTCATGCACAAAAACACAAAAAAAAAATCTTTGTAACATTTAAAGAGCAAGTGGATGGTTGGAGGAGGTCCATGGTTAAGAGGCACAGTTAACAGTTTGGTATGTGGCAAAATGGTGAGGTCAGCTGTGGGGTCAGGAACAGTGATCCATTCCAAGGCTGATCTGATCAGGCAGGAGAGCGGGAGCAGGAGTTAGACTATCAAGGGAGGAGTTAGGGGTGGATTTTGTGGGGCTCAGGAAAGTCACCGGGGCTGCCAGTTTTGTAATTAGCTAGTGTCACAAAGTTAGTCCCTTTTTTTTCTAAAAGCTGTTTTCTGGCTCAAGGAGACTCTGTCTTTGATTTTTTTTTCAGAAGGGTAATAAACCAGGCTGGGCTCCACTCAGTCTGGTTTGGTACAGAGAGGAAAATGACTTTGAGAGGCCTTTTGTTTATATGTAAACAGGTGAGACTTCAGGCCAAAGTGGTCATGGTTTAGAAGTGACGTGCATAGGGAAGGGGGAGTGGTCAGCTCTCTAGCTGACCTGAACTGAGCAGTTTAGTTCAGTCTTGAACTGGTTGGAAATTCAACAGGGAGCTGTGTGGAAACTCTCTCTTTCTCTCTCTTTTCTGCCCTTCAACTTCAACCTGTAAGCATGTGTTCCATTTATACTGGCTTTTAAAGGGAGTTTGCTTATTGGGATTGTTGTGTATATTCAGAACATCATGCTTAAGTCTAGTTTGGATAGACTGAGTTCTGTAGGGATTCTTTATTCTGGTCTTTGTGTTTCATTGCGTAATTTTGTGAATACATTTTTGTCTGTTTTAAACATGGTAGTCAACCTCGCTAACTTAATCCAGATAATGTTCACGGTACACTTACCGAAACAAATTATGAAGTTATGGTCTGGGTTGCCTGCTTAAGAATGTCCTGAGTCATCTAGCCTAGTCCATAACACTGGGTTCGCTCCATGTAATGTTTTTTGCATACCTATCTACATAATTAAGTTGGAACTTGTTGACGTCTCTGAATCTAACCTCGAATTGGAGACAAATGTCTGTGTTCCTATGTTTGAAAGGATCCTGGAAGCAGGACCATTTCCCTTTGGAAGTCCAAACATTTCAGGCAATGAGTGGGCAATATCAAGCTCAATAATTTTAGGGCCTGAGCACCTTCTTCCATAACCTTTACCCCCAACCTCACACCCCAAGCCTTGTTATCACATTGGCAGCTTTCAGTACATCCAGCTCATTCTCACCTACTTCTGGTTGCCATTCATAGCTTTCCATTCTCCCTGGCTTAATATTATCTATTTCTTCGTCTATTTACTTGTCTTTCTCTCCCTCTGAGGTTTATACTAAATATTTATCACCTTTTCTGTACTCCTTTGTGAATATGTGACAATGAGGCTGATTCTAAATTCTAAGAACTAATGGTCTTTCAGTACGAAGTAAGAAAGCACTTCACACAAAGGCCATACATCTCCCAACAGGGGTCAGGGGTCAAAACTGAGCTTGATAGATTCATAGTTAGGCGAAGTTGAAGGGTTACATAGCCTAGGCAAGTAGTTCAACTTCAGATCAACCATTGATGTGGCAGAACAGACTTCAAGGGTTGTTTGTTTGTGAGATAATTAAAGAGGTTTCACTTTTAATTAAAATATTTAAAAGTCAGTAGAGGAACTGCTTCTTCTGCTGTAGGAGCCCAAGACAAGGAGAAATAGCTTAAAATTAGCATTAGGCTTTTGTGGGGGACTCTAGGAAACATTGCTTCACTCAAAGGGGTGGATGAAATAACTCTGTCTTTCAAAAGGAAGGACCAATTGAACATTTCAAAACACAGATTGATAGATTTTTGGATAAGCATATTAATAGTTTCAGAACCTGAGGCAGGTAAATGGTGATGAAATAGAGATCGGCGACAGTGTAACTGAACGACAGGGCAGACACGAGTGGCTGAAGGGCCTTCTTCTGCTTCCTTGCTCCTACGTCCATCAACATGCAAACAACAAGGTTCAGATAACATCTGAGGAAATTCATTAGACAGGGTTACTCCAGGCACCTTCCTCCCCATTCATACTGAGAACCCCGAGGGGATGGGGTGATGGGGAGGTAACATTCTCCATGTGCCAGCATTGGTGAGCACGGGACCATCACTGTGAAGGTCTAATGTTAAGAGACAAGCATAGACAATGAAGAGCAGCAAGAATAGCCACTGATATATCTGTGACTTCCCCTTCCTCCTTCCACCCACCCATACACTCCCCACATTCTCCTCGCCACTCGTCTAAGATTCACAGCAGCTTGTTTTGGAATATTGCCAGATCTTTCTGTACATCTCAGGTGGACTTTAAAACAAAATTTCCCAAATCACAAGACGGGAGGTAGAACAGACTGTTCTTTGGCCTCTGCCAATGTGCGTCTGGGCCTGGGTGCTAAGCGATCTGTAGAGGTGACCCAGCACACAACCGTGTTGGCGAATTGCCTCCAAAGAAAGCAAAGCATTCCATCTGGACACCCTTTTACTGCCAGTGAGTCACTTTTTCACACATGGTCCCTGCTGTGATGTACGAGATATAGAAGCCAATTTGTACACAGCAAGCTTTCACAATCAGGTAAGGTCAGGCTCTTTAGATGGCACAGTAACCAACAATGTAATCTCAAAATCGAATCCATGGTGGGAAGGACAATGTGAACTGAACTCGCGGGTGATATTTGTCAGTTTTAGCTCAGTGGATATATCATCACCACCTCTGAATCCAAAGATTAGATTACATTCCCTACAGCCTAGAAACAGGCCCTTCAGCCCAACAAGTCCACACCGATCCTCCGAAAAGCAACCCACCCATATCCACTCCCCTATATTTACCCCTAACTAAGGCACCTAACACTCCAGGCAAATTAGCCTGGCCAATTCACCTAACCTGCACATCTTTGGACTGTGGGAGGAAACCCACGCAGACATGGGGAGAATGTGCAAACTCCACACAGACAGTTGCCCGAGGCTGGAATTGAACTCAGGTCCCTGACGCTCTGAGGCAGCAATGCTAACAACTGAGCCATTGTGCCTCTGTGGATTCAAGCCCACTGCTGAGAACTGAACACAGATCCAGACTGGGACTCCAGTGCTCACTGTCAGAGATGTGATGTTAAATTTGGTGGTCCACTTGGATTGCTACTTCCCAGCATTCATAGTAAAATGTCAGGCAAGTGCCTGAGCACATCTAATTGCTGAGTGAGGGTCCTTAATAATAAGGTGAAGTTAATCCCTCAGGTACACATGTTAAATTGGGGGAAGGCAAACTACAACAATATTAGGCAGGAATGGGAGATAGATTGGAGGCGGCTGTTTGAGAACAAATCTGCACTGGATAAGTGGGAGTATTTCAAACAGCAATTGATAAGAATTCAGGAGGGGCACGTTCCTGTGAGAATGAAGGATTGGTATGGCAGGTGATGTGAGTCTTGGGTGACCAGGGATGGTATGACTGCAGTCAAAAGGGAAAAAGGAAGCATATTTAAGGTTCAGGAGGATGGGAACTGATGAAGTCCTTGAAGTATACAAGGAAAGTAGGAAAGAACTTAAACAAGGAATGAGAAGGCCGAAAAGGGGCCATGAAACATGGTTAGCAAACAGGATTAAGGAGAATCCCAAGGCTTTTTATACATATATAAAAAGCAAAAGAATAGCCAAGGATTGGCCTGCTCAAGGACAAAGGAGGGAATGTATGTGTGCAGCCAGAAGAGGGTAGGTGAGGTCCTAAACGAGTATTTTGTGTCACCAAAGAGAAGGAATTGGTGGAGGTCGATCTCAGGGAAGGGAGTGTTGAATTTATAAGCCAAATTGCTATTAAAAATGAAGAGGTGTTGTGTCTTTAAAAATATTAAGGTAGATAATTCCCCAGGTCCTGACTGGATCTCTCCCAGAATATGGAGGGAGGCAAGAGAACAAATTATTGGAGCATTGCCAGACAACATTGTATCCTCTTTGAACACAGAGAACAGTTGTCCCCCTTAGTCCAAGAACTCCCCACCTACGTTCAGGACACCACCCACGCCCTCCACCTCCTCTATGATTTTCGCTTCCCTGGCCCCCAACGCCTTATCTTCACCATCGACACCCAGTCCCTGTACACCTCCATCCCCCATCACGAAGGACTCAAAGCCCTCCGCTTCTTCCTTTCCCGCCATACCAACCAGGACCCTTCCACTGACACCCTCCTTCGACTGACTGAACTGGTCCTCACCCTGAACAACTTCTCTTTCCAATCCTCCCACTTCCTCCAAACCAAAGGAGTAGCCATGGGCACCCGCATGGGCCCTAGCTATGCCTGCCTCTTCGTAGGATATGTGGAACAGTCCATCTTCCACAGCTACACTGGCACCACCCCCCACCTTTTCCTCTGCTACATCGATGACTGTATCGGCACTACCTCGTGCTCCCACGAGGAGGTTGAACAGTTCATCCACTTTACTAATACCTTCCACCCTGACCTCAAATTTACCTGGACCGTCTCAGATTCCTCCCTCCCCTTCCTAGACCTCTCCATTTCTATCTTGGACGACCAAATCAACACGGACATTTACTATAAACCCACCGACTCCCACAGCTACCTACTACACCTCCTCCCACCCTGCCACCTGTAAAAACGCCATCCCATATTCCCAATTCCTTCGTCTTCACCGCATCTGCTCCCAGGAGGACCAGTTCCAATACCGTACAACCCAGATGGCCTCCTTCTTCAAAGACTGCAATTTTCAGCCCAGACGTGATCGACGATGCCCTCCACCGCATCTCCTCCACTTCCTGCTCCTCCGCCCTTGAGCCCCGCCCCTCCAATCACCACCAGGACAGAACCCACTGGTCCTCACCTACCACCCACCAACCTCCATATACATCATATCATCCGTCATCATTTCCGCCACCTCCAAACGGACCCCACCATCAGGGATATATTTCCCTCTCCTCCCCTGTCAGCGTTCTGAAAAGACCACTCCCTCCATGACTCCCTTGTCAGGTCCACACCCCCCACCAACCCAACCTCCACTCCCAGCACCTTCCCCTGCAACCGCAAGAAATGCAAAACTTGCGGCGACACCTCCCCCCTTACTTCCCTCCAAGGCCCCAAGGGATCCTTCCATATCCGCCACAAATTCACCTGCACCTCCACACACATCATTTACTGCATCCGTTGCACCTGATGTGGCCTCCTCTATATTGGGGAGACAGGCCGCCTACTTGCGGAACGTTTCAGAGAACACCTCTGGGACACCCGGACCAACCAACCCAACCACCCCATGGCTCAACACTTCAACTTCCCCTCCCACTCCACCAAGGACATGCAGGTCCCAGGACTCCTCCATCGCCAGACCATAGCAACACGACAGCTGGAGGAAGAGTGCCTCATCTTCCGCCTAGGAACCCTCCAACCACAAGGGATGAACTCAGATTTCTCCAGTTTCCTCATTTCCCCTCCCCCCACCTTGTCTCAGTCCCAACCTTCGAACTCAGCACCACCTTCCTAACTTGCAATCTTCTTCCTGACCTTTCCGCCCCCACCCCCACTCTGGCCTACCACCCTCACCTTAACCTCCTTCCACCTATCACATTTCCAACGCCCCTCCCCCAAGTCCCTCCTTCCTACCTTTTATCTTAGCCTGCTGGACACACTTTCCTCATTCCTGAAGAAGGGCTCATGCCCGAAACGTCGATTCTCCTGCTCCTTGGATGCTGCCTGACCTGCTGCGCTTTTCCAGCAACACGTTTTCAGAACTGGAGAATAGCCAATGATATCCCATTGTTTAAGAGGGGTAACAGGAATAATCCTGGAAATTACAGGTCTGTGAGTCTCATTTCAGTGGTAGGGAAATTATTGGAAAAGATTCTCAGGGACAAGATCTATATCATTCAGAAGCAAATGGGCTGATTAGCGACAGACAGCATGGTTTTGTATGGGGGAGGTCGTGCCTTGTTAACTTGATTGAGTTTTTTGAGGAGGTGACGAAGATGATTGATGAGGGAAAAACAGTTGATGTTGTCTGCATGGACTTCAGTAAAGCCTTTGACAATATCCCTCATGGCAGACTTGTATAAAAGGTGAAGTCACATGGTATCGAGGTGAGCTGGCAAGATGGATACAGGTAAAAACAAGGAATACAGATGCTGGAAACCAGAGTCTAGATTAGAGTGGTGCTGGAAAAGTACAGCAGTTCAGGCAGCATCCGAGGAGCAGGAAAATTGACGTTTCAGGCAAAAGCCCTTTATCAGAACTGGATACAGAACTGATTTAGTCACAGGAGACAGAGGGCAGTGGTGGAAGCATGCTTTTCAAAATGGAGGGTTGTGATTAATGGTATTTCACAGGTGTCAGTCCTGGGACCTCTGCTGTTCCTGAACTATATAAATGATTTGGAGGAAAACATAATTGGTCTAATTAGTAATTTTGCAGATGATACAAAGATTGGTGGAGTTGTGGATAGTGAGGAGACTTGTTAGAGGATACACGAGGATATAGATCAGTCAGAGGCATGGGCGGATATTGGCAGATGGAGTTTAATCCGGATAAATGACACATTTTGAAAGGTCAAGTACAGTGGTAATTATACAGTGAATGGAGTATTGATATGCAGAGGGATCTGGGTGTGCTGGTCAACAGATCAATGACAGTGGCAGTGCAGGTAGATAAGGTAGTAAAAAAAGACCGATGGCATACTCACCTTCATTGGAAGGGGCATTGATTATAAAGATAGGCAAGTTATGCTGCAGCTTCATAGATCTTTGGTTTGGTCACGCTTGGAATATTGCGTACAGTTCTAGTCACCACACAACCAGAAGGATGTAAATGCTTTGGAGAGGGTATGGAAAAGGTTTACCAGAATGTTGCCTGGTATATGGGATCTTAGCTATGAATGAAGGTTGGATAGACTGGGTTTGTTTTCACTGGAGCACAGGAGGTTGAGGGATGACCTGATGGAAGCTTATAAGATTGTGAAGGGCATGGAAAGAGTGGAAAGGATGAGGCCTTTTCCCAGGGTGGAGGGGTTAATTACTAGGGGGCAGAGGTTCAAAGTGCAGGATGGGAAATTTAAAAGAGATGTGTGAGGCATGCTTTTCACACCAAGGGTGGTGAGTGCCTGGAACGCGCTGCCTGAAGAGGTGGTGGAAGCAGACACAATAGCAACATTCAAGAAGCTACCGGACGAATACATGAGTCGGAAGGGAATAGAGGGATACGGATCCTGTAAGAGTAGACAGTTTTGATATGGAAAGGCAAATTGTATCAGCGCACACTTGGAGGGCCAAAGGCCCTGTTCTTGTGCTTTGTTTAAACAGTGCACAGTGCATCTTTCAGCAAATGGTTGTCTGATGGAAGAGGTGAGATACACACCCTTGATTTCCCATCAGCAATACATCAGCTGGGGCATGACTACAACTGCTGCAAGGCTAGGTCTCAGTTAGATCCTTCTCATACTCAACAAAAACTCAAGCCCACATCCAACACAAAGTCAATACTAAGATCACAGTGGACTTCCTTGAGATGCAGTTCATGGGCAAATGTATAGATTTGCGATGCCACACTCCATCCCTGATCAAGAAGCTTCAGTTTTTGTTTCCCTCCAGATAGTTTATTAGATTAGATTAGTTAACAGTGTGGAAACAGGCCCTTCAGCCCAACAAGTCCACCGAAACGCAACCCACCCAGACCCATTCCCCTACACCTAACATTATGGGCAATTTAGCATGGCCAATTCACCTGACTTGCACACCTTTGGACTGTGGGAGGAAACCGGAGCACCCAGAGGAAACCCACGCAGACACAGGGAGAATGCACAAACTCCACACAGTCAGTCGCCTGAGGCAGGAATTGAACCCGGGTCTCTGGTGCTGTGAGGCAGGAGTGCTAACCACTGTGCCACTATGCTGCCATATTTCTTGATACTGTCACTACAGTGCTGAGGGACTTCTGCATGGTCAGATGTGCAACCATTTGGGTGATACTTTAAAACAAGGTCCGGTCAGGTGCCTGTAAAAGAGTTGATATCATGGCACTATTTCACACCAGTGTATGAATTAATTTCTGTCATTCAATCAACATCAGTAAAAGATTATTGATCATTATCACATTGCTGCTGGAAAAAGGTTGGTGTTTGCAAATTTGTTGTCCACAAACCCAACTTTGCAATAATGCCAACACTTCAAACAGTACGACAATGGCTGTAAAATACATTGGAAAGATGCTAAAAAAATGCATGTGGTGAAACATTCTACTGAGGTAGAACATTTGCATAGTATTGTTGAGTTATGGTTAACTTCTCCGTCCCTCTAAGGTCGATAAAGGCACTAGTCTATCTGCAAAAATTAGCATTTTAGCATTTCTAAAGCACCTAACAAACCTAGTAATTATAATAGCATTTAGCAAATTCTTCTTGCACTTTATTGAAAATGAAGTTTTTTGTTTGAAATGTAGTCATTATTGCATGCAAGGGAAATGTGCTAGCCAATCACTGCCGGTAGCTCACCCACTATCTTCTCCAAGGCAAGTAGGGATGGGCAATAAATACCAATGATGCCCATATCCCATGAACACCTTTTTCAAAACACACTTCCACAAAAAGAAATGGCCAGACAATCCACATTAATAATGTTGGCCAACAGATTGACATTAATGATTTCCTTGCTAATTTTCAAAATTATCATCATGGGATTTTTTAACATCCACCTCAACTGGGAGGGAAGGCATTGATTTAAGGTCTTGTGTTAATGACAGCACTTCTAACTGTGCAGAACTCCCTCAGTACTGTACAGAAGTATCAGTCAAGGTTTTGTGGTCACATTGCTGGTGTGGAACTTCAGCCAGTGACTGACTCAGAGGCATACTGTCAATTGACACCTGACTTTGCAACAGTGACAGTTTGCAATAATGAGAGTTTGATTATATTTTCGTGTCGAGGTTTACGAGTTGGAATATGCTTGCGCATTATAGTTCCACACCCAAAATAATCAAACTGAAAAGCTCTCTATGTTTATGTGGATCTTTATACATATATGACTCTTGAAGTTTTGCAAATTCAGTTTCATAAACATTAAGATAGATGATGATCGAGACATTCTTGTTTGAAACAAGTAGCCCTGTGTCTAGGCAAGTGCTAGTCAGGAATTTGTACCCGTCACACATTTGTAAAGCCCTGAGCTTTGTTTCCATGGGAAACCAAGATGGCATATCAAAAAGCTGTAAACCCTGAATTTTATCAGTTTACATGTACAATAAATCATGAATCGATGTTCGGATATCTCCGAGGTTTATTATTTAATTGGAGAGTGTGCTCCAGAATGTATTTTGACTATCATGCCTCTTCTTGGATTGGAGTGGCTTTTTAAGTGTCCAGGGCTTTCAATGCTGAAATTGCAGAGATAACAACATATTGTAAAGGATTGGCAGTCAAGGAATTCTAAGTAATAGCCTGTAAAACAGAATTTGCTATCAGCTGAAACCTTCTTGATAAAGAGCTGCCACGGAAGAAGAATATACTTTCATTTTGTGTAATGCACCTTTAAATGTTTTACATTTCTGTTCCCCAGGTAATGCCAGCTGAATCGGATCTGCGTGATGTATGACGACACTCCAATTACTCCACTGCTCGCGTCTCTGACTGTCAACAGCACCGAACCCCGATTGAAAGGTTTGCCAAGTCAACAACAACTTGCATTTCATCAAGTTATAGAGTCATAGAGATGTACAGGACAGAAACAGACCCTTCGGTCCAACTCGTCCATGCTGACCAGATGTCCTAACCTAATCTAGTCCCATTTGCCAGCACTTGGACCATATCCCTCGAAATCCTTCCTATTCATATACCCGTCCAGATACCTTTTAAGTGAGGAAATTATACCAGTCTCCACCACTTCCTCTGGCAGCTCATTCCATACACACACCGCCCTCTGTGTGAAAAAGTTGCCCCTTAGGTCCCTTTTATATCTTTCCCCTCTCACCCTAAACCTATGCCCTCTAGTTCTGAACTCCCCCACTGCAGGGAAAAGACTTTGCCTATTCATCCTATCCATGCTCCTCATGATTTTAAACATCTAGGGTGTAGGTTTGCTTGCTGAGCTGTAGGTTTGATATCCAGATGTTTCATTACCTGGCTAAGTAATGAAACGTCTGGATATCAAACCTATAGCTCAGCGAGCAAACTTACTCCTTAAACCTCAACTTGAGCGACAAACCTTCACAAACCTTGCATTTTATAAACCTCTATAAGGCCACCTCTCAGCTTCCGACACTGTAGGAAAAACAGCCCCAGCCTATTCAGCCTCTTCCTATAGCTCAAACTCTCCAACCCTGGCAACATCCTTTCAGGTTTCACAACATCTTTCTGATAGGAAGGAGACCAGAATTGCACACAATATTCCAAAAGTGGCCTAACCAATGTCCTGTACAGCCACAACATGACCTCCCAAATCCTACACTCAATGCTCTGACCAATAAATGAAAGCATACCAAACACCTTCTTCACTATCCTATCTACCTGCGACTCTACTTTCAAGGAGTTATGACCCTGCACTCCAAGGTCTCTTTGTTCAGCACCACTGCCCAGAACCTTACCATTAAGTATATAAGTCCTACTCTGATTTGCTTTTCCAAAATGCAGCACCTCATATTAATCTAAATTAAACTCCTCTGCCACTCCTCAGCCCAATGGCCCATCTGATCAAGATCCCATTGTAATCTGAGGTAACCCTCTTCGCTGTCCACTACACCTCCAATTTTGGTGACAGCTGCAAACTTACTAACTATACCTCTTATGCTCACATCGAAATCATTTATATAAATGACAAAAAGTAGTGGACTCAGCACCGATCCTTGTAGCACACCACTGGTCACCAGCCTCCAGTCTGGAAAACAACCCTCCACCACCACCCTCTGTCTTCCACCTTTGAGCCAGTTCTGTATCCAAATGGCTAGTTCTCCATGTATTCCATGAGATCTAACCTTGCTAACCAGTCTCCCATGAGGAACCTTGTTGAACACCTTATTGAAGTCCATATACACCACATCCAACACTCTGCCCTCATCAATCCTCTTTGTTACTTCTTCAAAAAACTCAATCAAGTTTGTGAGACTAGATTTCCCCCACACAAAGTCATGTTGACTTTCCCTAATCAGTTCTTGCCTTTCCAAATACATGTACATTCTGTCCCTCAGGATTCCCTCCAACAACTTGCCCACCAATAATGTCAGGTTCATTTCCATGGTGTCTTTAATGCAATAAAATATCCCAAGGGTCTTCACAGGAGTGATTATAAATCTAACTTTGACCCTGAGCCATACAACAAGATATTAGTATGGGTTTTTAAGAAACGCATTAATGGTGATTTAAGGGAGAGGTGGAAAGGTTTTAAGGAAGAAGTTTTGAAGGATAACATCATTGCATTACAGTTATCCATAATGTAGTGAGTCAAGTTGAGGGTCAGGATGAGAGGAGTGCAGAAATGTTGGAGGTTTGCAGAACTGTTTAGAGAGATAGGAACAGGCTACCGCTAGTTCCATTTTGTGATTGTACAGTATTTCCAGGAGAAAGTGAGGACTGCAGATGCTGGAGATCAGAGTTGAGAGTGTGGTGCTGGAAAAGCACAGCCGGTCAGACAGTGTCTGAGGAGCAGGAGAATGGATGTTTTGGGAATAAGCTCTTCATCAGGAAGGTGTTACCAGCCCTAGACCTATTGTTAATCTCAGGCTGAAAGACTCATTTGTGGAAAAAATTCATACATTAAAATAAATGTTCCTTTCCTTTCATGTTGTCCTTTCTTAACGTAAGAGCTAGGAGCAGAAGTAGGCCATTCAGCCCCTTGAGCCTTCTCTGCCATTTTCATATAATCATGGCTGATCTCAACTTGGCCTTAACTCCATTTTCCTGCTCTCACGCCATAACCTTGCAATCCATTACTAATTAAAAATTCCAAAAATGAAAGTTCAAAGGAGACATAAGCGGCAAATGTTTTACACAGAGAGCAGGAGGAGTCTGGAACGCACTGACAAGTGTGGTGGTAGAGGCAGATATGATCGGGGCATTTAAGGGACTTTTAGATAAATACATGAATATGCAAGGAATAGAGGGATATGGACCAAGGGCAGTTAAAAAGGATTAGTGTAATTTGGCAATATGTTTAGCACAAAGAGCCATTCCTGTGCTGTACTGTTTTATGTTCTCCAATCTTCTCTAATAGCATCTAACAAGTGATTGAAAGGAGATTGCTCCTTTATCCAGGAAATATGAATCAAGGATTTAAAATGCTGGAAACTCAGTGGTCAATGGTCCTTTGTCAAGACTCGCAGGTTGGCGATGCAACTGCAGAGGTGAAAAATAATTGGGGGGAGAGTGAGTGGGAATGAAAGGGAGGAAGGAGCAGAAAGATCCATGACAGGGTGGAGGATGGGAGTGATTAAGTCACGAAAGAATGGCATTGGAAGGCTAACGAGGGAAGGGAATATGTGAAGGTTAAAGAAACAAATTGTGGATCTGGATAAGACCATCAGTCCATAAACTGTAGTAGCAGAAGTAGGCCATTCAGCCCATTGAGACTGCTCTGCCATTCAATGAGATCATGGCTGATCTCGTCATCCTCAATTCCACTTTCCTGGGTTTTTTTCCCCATAATCCTTGATTTCCTTACTCATTAAACACTTGCCTATTTCAATGTTAAATACACATAATGACCCAGCCTCAATAGTCCTTTGTGTTAAAGAAATCCACGGAGGAATTGTTTGCAAAGGTTGGGACTAAACAGTAAAAGGATGGGTGTGGATAAGGTGTAAATGATCTAACGATAAATCAAGTTGAAATGTAAATGGTAGAAGTTTAGGTCTAAACAAGGTGTAAGTAATATAATGAGGGGTTTAGATGAGGTATAAATGGAATAAGAATAGATCAAATGAAGTGTAATAGTGTAAAGGTGGATATAGATGATGTATAACTGGAAAAGATTGTGTCAGAAATAGAAGAAATGGAAAAAAAAGAATATTCCAGCTCTGAGAAAATGTTATGGTGTGAAACTATTGAACTTAAAATGGGAAAAAAAATCAGAAGAGAGAAAAACAAATCTGTTTTGCACTCATTCGCAAAATCAAGATCTTGACATCATTGATGAGAAATATTTGAGGATAGGGAAGGAGTAGACAGACAAAGGGGTGAAAGCATAAATATTAAAAACCCTCTCCCCTAAGGTAGTCTGACATTTTCCTTCAGAAAACTTTCACGCTTGAGGGTATTTTTCTTAATGCCGGACTGAGTTGAGTTTTTCTTGTGCTCCGTATCTGATGTGCTTTTGTGTTCTGGGCACATTCTGTAAAATGTAATCTTCATCTTGATGTTTGCACAAGTATCGTAATGTACTTTTATATTAAAACAAAATCAACCTGGCTCATGGAATTAGGTATATCACCTGCTGTGAATTTAGTGTGGTGTAAAGTCCTACCAGAGCTAATTAAAAAAACCAGAGAGCTTTGCATTTAGCACGAGCATTAAATGCTGTATCTACTGCTGCAAGTCATTTATGGAAAGGGTCTAGTTAAATTTTAAAGCAGCATTGTCACCATTTACAGCCAATATAAGTTAAATCTGTTCCAGCTTTCTTGTCTCCCTGTCATAAATGTTAGAATGGCTATGTTTTTTTCTGCATTTTACATCTCAATAAATGCAGGATGATTCAATTAAAGTTACATTGCTCAATTTGAACTCTAAACCTTACCATTATAATGCTCTACCTTCCTTTGTGTCGCAGTTAAAATTAAGTGCAGGAACAAGTTAAGTTCTAACGGTTATATACAGCTCAGGGGTGATGGTAGTGTAGTGGTGGTGCCACTAGACAAGTAAGCCAGCAATCCTGGTTTGTTTTACAGGGACTTTGGCTCATATCCCATCACGGTCAGGCAGCATCCAAGAAGTAGGGGAGTCAACGTTTCAGGCGAAAACCCTTCAGCTTTTGCCCAAAGTATCGATTCCCCTGCTCCTCGGATGCTGCCTGACGCTGCTGTGCCTTTCCAGCTCCACACTCTCCACTCTGATCTCCAGCATCTGCAGACCTCACTTCCTTCTCATATCCCATCACGGCAACGAGCACATTTTTGATTCAATTAATTAAAACCTGGAATTGAAAGCAAATCAAAGTAATCTGGTATGACTCTTTTTCAGAATTGTTTGGAAATGTTAACACTGCTTTTTGTCCATAAATGAAGAAGGGCTTATGCCCAAAACGTCGATTCTCCTGCTCCTCGGATGCTGCCTGGCCTGCTGTGTTTTTCCAGCACCACATTTTTCAACTCTGATACTCCAGCATCTGCAGTCCTCACTTTCTCCTCCTTTTTGTCCATAAAAGCAACCAGACCTGCTGAGTTTCTCCAACAGTTTCTGTTTCTAAGTGCTTTAGATCTCCAGCAGTTCTTTGTTTTGGTTAACTCTCCCAGAGCATTAGTCTGGGATTCAACATTACACATGACCGCAACACCACCACTGCTCCATCACTGAGTGTTTTGCTAATAATTTTAAATCTGTGCTTCTGCTTACTGACCCAGTTGACAGGTGGAATCGATGTGCTGTACTTGTTCCATCAAAATCCCTCATTATTCTGATTCCCTGTATTGTGTGTCCAATAACATCCATCATTTTTACCACATGAGTGAAGTCCATCATCCCTAGTATCATCCTGGTGAACCTCCACTCAATCCTCTCAGAGGCCTTACCACTGCTTTTGAAGTCATCAGAATTGTACACAATTCTCCAATTAAGGCCTACAGCAATGTTTCCAAAAGTGTTTGACTTCACCCCCTTACTTTTTATTTGATTCTGATGTCTACAAAGACAAGATCTTGTAGCTGCACATTCTCCTCGTGTCTATGTGGGTCCCCTCCGGGTGCTCCGGTTTCCTCTCACAATCCAAAGGCGTGCAGGTTAGGTGAACTGGCCATGTTAAATTGTCCATGGTGTTAGATGCATTAGTCAGGGGTTTTATATAGGATAGGGAACGGGTCTGGGTGGGTTACTCTTCGGAGGGTCGGTGTGGACTTGTTGGGCCAAATGGCCTGTTTCCACACTGTAGGGAAGCTATTCTAATCTAGATTTGGAGATGCCGGTGTTGGACTGGGGTGTACAAAGTTACAAATCACGAAACACCAGGTTATAGTCCAACAGGTTGAATTGGAAGCACTAGCTTTCAGAGCGATGCTCCTTCATCAGATGGTCATCATACCTGATGAAGGTGCGGCACTCCGAAAGCTAGTGATTCCAATAAACCTGTTGGACTGCAACCTGGTGTTGTGTGATTTCTAACTTTATTCTAATCTAATCTGCCGAAGAATAACTTGGCAAAGGTCCAGCTGATAGTCAATGGTCATAAACAACAACATCGTGAATTTATTTAGCACCTTTAATATGATGGAAATTGGCAACACCTTCAGTCAAACCATTCCAGTACAGCCACATCCTTGGAGCCTGCCTTGCCAGGTGGGAATTGTCTAAGCAAGTCATGTCCACTAAAGGTAGGACAAATACAACCTCAACAGACCTCTCTCGCTCATCAGCAGAGTCTTGGAAGGAGTCATCATCAGGACTATGAAGTGCTACTTAACTTTGTCTTTAGTCACTCATAGGACATGGGTTTTGCTGGCTAGCCCAGCATTTATCGCCTGTCCCTAGTTGCCCTTGAGAAGGTGGTGGTGAGCTGCTGTCTTCTTGAACTGCTGCAGTTCATTTAACTTAGGTACAGTCACAACACCCTCAGAAAGGGATTTCCAGGATTTTGACCCAGCGACATTATAGGAACAATGATATTCAGTAGTTCCAAGTCAGGCTGAGTGAATGACTTGAATGGGAAATTTCAGGTGATGGTGTTCCCATGTATCTGCTGCCCTTGTCCACCTGGAGTGTCTAAGTCACAGATTTTGAAAGTATGTACTAAAGGAGTCCTGGTAGGTTTCTGTAGTTTATCTTGTAGGTCAGTGAGCACAAGAGTGATGGATGAAAGGGATTTTCTGCCAATTAAAACAGGGAGAATAGAATTTTGGAGATTGGATTGTAAGAAATAAGCATCAGAATGTTTCAGCAGCAAAGACGCGATGATAGGACAAAGTGAGGTGACGTTACTGAGGTAGAAACAGACCCTCTTAGTGATGGCACACATAGGGGGTTGGAAGGACAGTTTGGGATCAGACTGCGTTTACAATCTCAGACTGGGGCCAGGGAGGCATGGAGTAGGTAGCTCAGGAACAGAGTAACGTGGGGACCAATGTCACTGTCTTAACCTTCCTGTTACTTATTCAGGTATCCATAAGTCATAACCAGGAGCAAGATGGCTCATCCTTCAATTCTGAGTCAAAGCATGATAGCCAGATCATCATGACTAAACACCTCTTCACTCATTATATCTTTCCCAATCAACTCGACACATATTTAGACTCTTGTGGAGGCAAAATAAATGAAGACAGGCCAGATAAAGGGAAACAATGCTGGAAAATTTCTCATTAACACCATTCAGGTGATCAAAGTGAATCCAGGAGATGATAAGATTCTCCAAGTGCTGTCTATAAAGATGGCTACCTTCTCTATGAAGTGATCTGTGCCCAGTCAAGAACAGGTCCTCCTGAAGGAGCAAAGAATAGCGCCAGGTGGGAACGGAGGCACCAGGAGGGAGGTTCATGCCACAGCCTTGAAGTTGCTATATAAGGGTCCCAGAGGAAGAACAGCAGATGTGTCCCAGGGCTGACTGTCAACTTCTTGAGAGTCATAGAGACATACAGCACAGAAACAAACCCAACTCGTCCATGCCAACCAGATATCTGAAATCAATCTAGTCCCATTTGCCAGCATTTGGCGCATATCCCCTAAACCCTATTCATATACCCATCCAGATGCCTTTTAAATGTTGTAATTGTACAAGCCTCCACCGCTTCCTCTAGCAGCTCATTCCATACACACACCACTCTCTGCATGGAAAAAGTTGCCCCTTAGGTCCCTTTTAAATCTTTTCTCTCTCACCTTAAACCTACGTCCTCTAGTTTGGACTCCCCCAGCCCTGGTAAAAAACTTCCATTTACCCTCTCAGTGCCCCTTTGTTGACCATATTTCACTTGGGAGCTGATTGGCTAATTGTTAGAAATCAAAGGTTGGGAGGATGGGTAGACTCTTTGGCTACTGTGCACATGGACAATTACATATGGCCAACTCTGTTTAACTATTCTAGTCCATTAGACGTAGGTATTTTGATTAGCAAGTGGACTCTGCACTTAATCATCATGTCCATCTCATTCACATATGCAACTCCAAAATCTAATGTGTGCTTGTTTCCAGCCCATGTTGTCAATCTCACTCAATCTGTTGCAAAAACCGGATGCCCTCATATTAGTGCATTATAAGTATCCTGCAGTTGAGATTAGAGTTAACACACATCAATGGGGCAAACCATAGAATGCTTACCTCTACTGCTGGCTCTGATGCATAATGATTGGTCTTATATCCCAAAAGTGGGAATCTTTGATCAATCTGAAACAGTATTCTCTACACTAATGACTGCTGGTTACCTCTCACCACTTCACAAGGAAGAGTATGGTAAACTTGTGAATATGATGACTGAACTGGCAAACTGCAATTCCTGAGTCCAAATCTAACCAGGGCACGTTGTAAAGTTGAATCTGGGAAATCTGGCCTTTTGTGGCTTGGATCTAGGAAGGCTGTTAAAGGAAACTATGAGATAGACATTAAAAAAACCGAACTGATTAAGTAATAAGACCCTGTCACCTGCACCTGCATGGTCCAACTGAAAAGTTACTCAGTCTCATGCCATGCAGTTGAATATTAATGTTCATTGAACACAGGAAATAAAAACTGTGGCCTAACATTGCTCTCATCCTGTAGGATTAATTCAATTTCCGGGATTCAAACCTGTAAATGTATTAATTCATTTTTATTGTCACAGAGCAGAGATCAACAAAGTACAGCTTTTATATCAACCATCTCAGATATGTTTCAACAATGATTTACAGCACCTGAATGCCATCAAATGAGATAACACGTTGTCTTCTTAACATTCAATGGCAGTACCTTTGCTGATTTCCTTATTAGCAACATCCAGGGAGTTATCATTGAACAGAAACTGAACTGGACTAGCCAAATAAATACAGTGGTTACAAGAGCAGGTCAGAGACATTGGAAATATTGCAATGAATAAGTCACCTCCTAACTCCTCAAAGCCTGGTGACCATTTACACAGCACAAGTCAAAACTATTCTCCACTTGTCTGCTTAAGTGCAGCCCCAACAACACTTGAGAAGTTCAACACCATCTGGGACAAAGTAGGCCATTTTATTGTTGCTACATTCCATTGCTAACAATGCAGCAATCATTCTACAAGATGCATTGCAGCAAGTCACTCCTTCCACAGCAGCTTTGATACTTGCAACCTGTACCATCTAGAAGGACAAAGGCAGCAGATACATGGGAACACTACCACCTGCAAGTTCCCCTCCAAGTCATGCACCAACCTGCCTTGGAAATGTATCTCCATTCCTTCAGAAGCAAACATAAAGATTATTGGAAAAGCTCAGCAGGTTTGGCAGCATCTCTGGAGAGAAATCAGAGTTAACGTTTTGGGTTGAGTGGCCCTTCCCCAGAACTGTTCCTTCAGTGTCGCTTGGTCAAAATCCTGAAATTCCCTCCTTAGTGACATTAGCAGGTACCTACAGCACTTGACTGCAGCAATTCAAGAAGGCAGTCACCACCAACATCTTAAGGGCAATTAAGGACAGGTTTGTCAATGACACACAGAAGATCCCAAGGAAGATATTTTTAAAAACCATTTCATCACAACCGAAGTTGCCTGTTCATGCAATTCACAAGATGAAACCAATCATGGAATTCCAGTATTTCACAATGAAACATCAACGTGTAATTTGGTAATGAAGGTTTAATGCTTTGCCTGAATGCATTTTATGGATATTTTCTCAACAACCAATCAGCAATGTATTACACACCTCTATAGCAGTTGGAACTTAAACCTGGGTTTCCTTGTCCAAAAATAGGGACCACTACCATTACACCACAAGAGCTCCTCAAATGCAGTTTCTGTTCGAGGAATGTCCTTTAAATGGCTCCTCATCTAAAAGAGTGGAGGTCATCACATTAGTGTACGCAGTCGAGATTAGAGTGGTGCTGGTAAAGCACAGCAGGTCAGGCAGCATCCAAGGAGCAGGAAAATCGACGTTTTGGGCAGGAGCCCTTCATCAAGAATGAGGCTGGGAGCCTCCGGGGTGGAGAGATAAATGGGAGGGGGTGGGGTTGGGGAGAAGGTACCTGAGAGTGCAATAGGTGGATGGAGGAAGGGGTAAAGGTGATAGGTTGGAGAGGAGGGTGGAGCGGATAGGTGGGAAGGAAGTTGCTCTCGATGCGGTCTCCTCTACATTGGGGAGATTGGATGCCTCCTCGCAGAGCGCTCCAGGGAACATCTCCGGGACACCCGCACCAATCAACCCCACCACCCCATGGCTGAACATTTCAATTCCCCCTCCCACTCTGCCGAGGACATGCAGGTCCTGGGCCTCCTCTACCGCCGCTCCCTCACCACCCGACACCTGGAGGAAGAACGTCTTGTCTTCCACCTTGGAACACTTCAACCCAGGGCATCAATGTGGACTTCACCAGTTTCCTCATTTCCCCTCCGCCCACCTTACCTCGGTTCCAAACTTCCAGCTCAGCACCATCCTCATGACCTGTCCCACCTGTCAATCTTCCTTCTCACATATCTACTCCACCCTCCCTCCCGACCTATCACCTTTATCCCTTCCTCCATCCAACAATTGCACTCTCAACTACCATCTCCCCAGCCCCACTCCCCTCCCATTTATCTCTCCACACCCTGAGACTTCCAGCCTCATTCCTGATGAAGGGCTCCTGCCCAAAATGTTGATTTTCTTGCTCCTCGGATGCTGCCTGACCTGCTGTGCTTTTCCAGCACCACTCTAATCTAGACTCTAATCTCCAGCATCTGCAGTCCTCACTTTCACCTACATTAGTTTATGCAGTCAAACAAATGCTGGTTAAATAAGTAAAAGCATTGTTCATGAAGAAAGCAATCCATGGCAATAATCTTACAACTCCAAGAATAAATTTAAAAGATCTAATCATTTGAAGCAGGTTAACATAAATAGGAGTACTTCCAACTGCGTATTGTGAGTTGCCATTTATTGTGTGTGGTGAACTTGAAGCTGAACCAATGGAAGTTTATGTTACAATGTGCAGAGCCATTTAATTTCCAACTCCATCTCCTAAAGCATTACTATTGTTTGAAACAAACAACTTACGACAAATAATCTTTGTAAATAGCTATGGTAACAAAGCAAAGAGCAGGTGACCAATTGCCTGACTTTTAAATACAGCTTATTTGACTTTACTTGACCCTTTCAACTGGTGTAATATTTCTGTTGTAACGATAATATAGTGAACTCTTAACTGACTCCCTGCAATCCATTCAGTCATATACATCACCACACTCCATTTCAGATATTTTTGTATCAACTAGTTCAGATACTTTACAGAACACCTCTCTCGCAGGGAAGATTATATCTTGGCTGCCTGGTCCAGAGACACGTACACGATGCTGCAGCACAAAAGCTCACCATGTAGTATCAGAAGGTGGTGGCCTAATGGTATTATTGTTTCACCAATTAACTCTTTGAGGATCCTGAGCTCAAGTCCCACCATGGTAGGAGTTTAGTTTAATTTTTAAAAAAATCTGGAACGAAGTGTCTAATGATGACCATGAAACCATTGCTGATTGTCAGGAAAAAAACATCTGGTTCATAAATGTCCTTTAGGGAAGGAAACTATCATCCTCACCTGGTCTGGCCTACATGAGACTCCAGACCCACAGCAATGTGAGTGATTGACTCTCAGATGCCTGATGAGTAATTATCACTGGCCTCGCCAGTGACATCCACATCCTACAAATGAATAATATAAGTATAATTAGAAATGGGTAATAAATGTCTACAACCCACACTTCATGTGAATGAATTGAGATGAAAATAGATTCTTTGGCAACTATTTATAATGTCTCTTTTCTTTCATTGAGAGCAGTGAGACATCTGTACTTAATCCACTTCCATTGCAATATTTTAAATTAAAGAGTTGTGGAATCTTATTGGAGCCTGGGTCATGTTGTGATTGATGGTAGAACTAAATAAGAGGTCTGGTGAGGCCCATTTCAAAGTCGGGAGCATCTCACTCACTATTTCATGGTTTTCACAAGTGGTATGGCAAGTTTCTGGCTGGGCAGTTGTGAGTTATGCTGGCCTGACACACCCTTACTAATATTTAACATTTTATCTAACTAAACTCACCAACCAAGCATGAAGACCAGAGTATGCACTTGGCCGATATCAGAGTCAAAAAAGTGAGGCACTGGAAAAGCACAGCCGGTCAGGCAGTATCCAAGGAGCAGGAGAGTCAATGTTTCAAGCATAAGCCCTTCATCAGGAATGTAGTGACTCGAGCATCTGCAGTCCTCACTTTCTCCTACCTGCCAATATCAGCTAGCCATTTGCTCTGAACGATGTCCATGTTGGACACCAGGCACTGACATTGCAGGTCACACTCCATGGACATTATGTATCTGACATATGCCAGCCTCCAAGATCCCTCTTGATCCATATGTGATCCACTTACAGTGCACTCTCACTAGGCAACTATCATTGCAATGTTGCAGCACAGACACTGTGCACGAAGCGACACACATCCAGCTCATGAGCTGGACTAGGCTTACAGCTCCAGGTTTGCTATTTGCTCTCTTTGTGCACTCTCACCTTTCTGAATGGTTACAGTATCCTTGCCCAGCCTTGGCTTTCAAAACCCTGTCCCCTCAGTCAGAGATAGCATGCTTATATTACTTCCACCTTGCCTTGCCATTTAGCACAGATACAAGAGCAGGAAGCTTGACATGATTGATGACCTTCAGTCAAGTCAACAGGGTACAGCCTTCACTCAGGGAGTTGTCATACAGTAAGTCAAGGGCAGTCTCTATTACCACTCAGGGGCTTTAAAACTGTCAATCCGCTATTCGAAGCCATCAATGTTAAGGCCCTATCCACACAAAGGGGTAAGGAGCTGAGCGTCAGGCTGCTCACCTGTCTTGACTGTCTCTACCCTATTGGGATGACAGAGAGGCAGATATTAATGGAGATGAAAGTGACTGTTGTCTTTGGTGTAGATGGAAGGTGTCCAGGGTGGGTAGACAGCACAAAGGACTCCCACTCTGCCGAGGACATGCAGGTCCTGGGCCTCCTCCATCATCACCCCCTCACCACCCAACACCTGGAGGAAGAATGCCTTATCTTCCACTTCGGGACCCTTCAACCCCAGAGCATCAATGTGAACTTCACCAGTTTCCTCATTTCCCCTCCCCCCACCTTACCCCAGTTCCAACCTTCCAGCATAACACTGCCCTCATGACCTGTCCCACCTGTCAATCTTCCTTCCCACCTATCCGCTCCACCCTCTTCTCTGACCTATCACCTTTACCCCCACTTCCATCCACCTATTGCACTTTCAGCTACCTTCTCCCCATTTATCTCTCCACCCCCCAAGGCTCCCAGCCTCATTCCTGATGAAGGGCTCTGGCCTGAAATGTCGATTCTCCTGCTCCTCGGATGCTGCCTGACCTCCTGTGCTTTTCCAGCAACACACTCTCAACTCTGATCTCCAGCATCTGCAGTCCCCATTGTCTCCTAGCACAAAGGACATGCAGGGTGAGTATTGCTGGGAGTTGGACAGAGAGTGAGGAAAAGGTAGCAGGCTAATGAGTGGTAGGGCATGAGCCTTGATGGGAGACGGGTACAGTTGCAGAGATAAGGTAACTGTGAGGGATGGGAGAAACCTTGGTGGTCCTTATTCTGAAGGAATGCTGAGCTTTCCTCCAGGTGGCCGAGAGTGGGTTCAACCCCAGTATCAACCTTGAACAAGGTTGGCATGGTCTGGTGTCATGACATCCAGTGCTGATCCTATGGGGGAAGAGGAAATCTCACTTCTGCACCAGCCCACCCAGCAGGACCACCAGGGTCCCTGGCCACAAAGCCTGGTGATGATTTCCCTGTTGCCTGCCATATCCAGCAATATGCAGGGCACCACCAGACTCACGGCGACTGTCCAGCTGCACAATGGACCTTTGAGGACACAAAGCTGCTGGTGGTTTCTGGGACATCTGCTGAGGGGCACGTTGTTCAGGGTTGACTGCAGAGTACAATGGGACTGGAATTGGACTTGACAGACTCCGTAGGTTGTGGGGTAGGTGGTTAATGAGGCAAGTTTCATAAGATGTGGTGAATAAAGCTCACCAAGCCTCACAATGCTTTTATTGAATCCTTCAATAAAAAAAATCAACATAACTCCAACTTGACCTAAAAAAAAGCATAAGATTCTGCCCCATATATATTCAGCCTTACTATCTCCATTGACCTTTATTTAAAGGGAGACGATGGCCCAGTGTTGTTATCACCGGACTGTTAATCCAAAGATTCAGGTAATATTTTGGTGACCTGGGTTTGAATCATGCCATAGCAGGTGGTGGAATTCAAATTCAATTAAAATCTGGAATTAAGAGTCTGATGATGACCATGAATCCATTGGTGATTGTTGTGTTAAAAACTCATCTGCTTCACTAAAACTTTTGGGAAGGAAACTGCCATCCTTACCTGGTTTGGCCCCCATGTGACTCCAAACCCACAGAAATGTGGTTGACTCTTAACTGCCCTCTGGACAATTGGGGATGGGTAATTAATGCTGGGCCAGCCAGTGATGTCATCATCCCCTGAATGAATAAAGAAAAGTGGGTCAACAGTGTCAGCCATAGTAAAAGGGGGATTTTAAATTTTAAAGGTTACAGACTCAAGTCTTATTAAAATTCACGTTTGACCATGCAGGACTGAGAGAGTGCTACCCTGTCAGAGGTACTGATTTTTGTTTGGATGTTAAACCAAGGCCCATCTGCCCTCAGAGATGGAAATTTGTAAAATTCCATAGATTTCAATGAACAGCTTGTGGATTTATCTCCCAATATTTGTCCCTCAAAAGAGATTATTGTTAATCAGGTCATTATCCTACAGTTACCTGTGGGAGCTGGCTATATGCACATTAGCTGCTGAATTTCTTATAGTACAGCAAGGGGAAACACTTCAAAAATCACATCTTCCTTCGAAAGTGCTTTAGGACATCTGGTGAACAAGAAAAGTGATGCACAAATGCAAGCTTATTTTCTCTCTTGATCTCTGACTAAACTTTTGGCCACCAATCCTTTTCATTTTGTTGAGTGTCTCCATTGCATTCCCTTGGTTGATTGCCCCTTCTATGAAACAAACTGAGTTCTTTTAATACAATAGAGGCATCACCCGGAGATTAGCTGTGTGCAACTTGTGGTCTATAATTGGGGATTCAAGTGGGCCCAAGGCGTAGGTCTTGAACGGGCCCAGCGTGGAGGAGAGTCAGCCACTACTTAGTTTTCTGGAACTAACACAGGACCTGGAATCAGTGGCTATGGCATTGGCAGAGGAGACCCAATGTAGGCCCAATGGCAAAAAATGGTGCCTGCCTATTGACTACTTCGATGTTAGCTGGGTCTGGTGTAGACGGCTGGGAAGTTGTGTCGGAGGAATGATGGCACACGCATCGTTGAAGGTGATGAGCTTGCTCAGGACTGATGGACTCCTTTCAAGCTATATCTTTCTCTTTCTTTCCTTATTCTTAAATTATTCAAAATGGTGCCATTTTGTGGTGCGTAATGGCAGTTTTTCACTGTCTTCTATTGTATTCTCACTGCAAAATACACGTGACAATAAAATCAAAAGCAAATTCACACACATTCCTGCAAAAGGAACAGACTGAGGCAATGCCTGGAGGAGGAGAAGTATATGTTTGAATCCTACGTTTCTGTAAATAAATGTTTAGAGAAGTGTGTAAAGATTGGGTCCAATTCCATCCTCCAGCACCTGGCATTTCAAAGAATAGCACAATATAATTACAAGTCTGTGTTGTTGCCAATGATTATATCTTTACAAACTAACAAATGTTAACCAATAAACAAATATTAACAACATGAACTTGCACATTCCATCATATTAAAAGCTAAGTTATACCTCAAATTCCAAACGTGCACTGTATCAGTTTCAACTAGACATGAGTGAGCTGATTTTGCATGAATCAATCACATTGTTTGCTCACTGATCAATTTGAACGTCATTATTAAGGGTTCTACAATTTTGTACACTTTATATTTAATATTGCCTCGCTTGGGATTGGTTGCAAAATGAGTTAAAGCAAATGTCCATCTCTAAAAAGACATCTTGTCTTCCACAGGAGAAAATACTGTGATTAAAGAGTGATACGCTTTAATTGGACAGCTTTAATTGGGAATAAGACTGATGTATTTAATTGTCACAGAATGACAGTGCTGTTGAATGATGTTACAAATTGAAAGTTTAGTGTGAAACTATGAAAAATTACGTAAGGAGCCTTTCTAATCCTCACACTGTAGGGCTGTCCCCCTTCAGTGTTTAGCTGGAGATTTTAGTATTTTTATTTAGTGAGACACCTGTTACTTTTCTTAAGGTCCAGTTTACAAGCTGACAATTGAATCTTGAACAACACCACAACAGTAGATACTTCTTGTGGGATCTTGCTGTTTGCAAATTGGTTGCTAAATTTCCTACATAATACCATTGACTACACCTCAAAAGAGGTCTATTGACTGCAAAATCATTGAGGCCACCTGAAATAATGAAAGATGCTACTGAAATGCATTCCTTTCTATCACTATGCACTGTAGCACAGCTGTGGTAAGGACAGAAGTAGCACTGAGGGCACTTTGGTGCTAGCTAAGTCTTAGTGTTGGACCTTTTGCCTTGAGTCAGCAAATTGGAATTTCAAGTCCCAAGCTAGTGCTTTCAGCGCTATAATCCAGGCTAACCTTCTAATGCAGTACTACAGCCTCATTGTGCTACCTCTTTGGTGACATGTTAAATTCAGGGCTCACCTACTCTCTCAAGTGGATGCAAAAGGTCCCCCTTTTTTCTTATCTTGAATTTTTCAATACTTGAGAGAATTGATGGAAAGGACAACATTCATTGCTCATCAATAATTGCTCAAGATCTGAATGGTTTACTTGGCCATTCCAGAGGGCAGTTAAGATTCAATCACATTGCTGTAGGTCTGGAGTCATGTATCAGACAGACCAGGTAAGAATGGTAGATTTCCTTTCCTGAATGATTTAGAGAATCAGGTCAGTTTTTAAGATAAATATTGATAGCTTCCCAATCACATTATGAAAGCTAGCTGTTAATTCCAGATTCATTAATCAAATTTAAATTTGCACACTGAGACAAGAACCCCATTCCACCAGAACAATAGTCCTGGCCTAGTGTCATTATGACTATATAATCACCTCCCACCCCATAACTTAGTTTGCTAGTTCCATGGCACACACAAATTGATTCAAGCTATCTCCTCCACTGGTTGTCCAACCATTGTTCTCTTACCACAAACCCCTAGAAAATGCACACTGTACACAGCAAACCAGTGAGAAATTAGCAGCACCACTGCTGGACACTGTTTGTAGAGGTCACCTTGCTCTCTTCATTTCTCACTAATGACCTGTGAAATAAATTGCTGCCACTCAGAATCCTTGTGACTAAAGCAAAGGTACGAAACCTGCCTCACACTTGGCTTATAACTCAAGTGTCTTGGCAAAGGTGGAAAGTAAGTGGAAGTCTTATCCAGTGGTGAAATTGTGTTGCTGGAAAAGCGCAGCAGGTCAGGCAGCATCCAAGAAGCAGGAGAATCGACGTTTCGGGCATGAGCCCTTCTTCAGGAATCCAGTGGGTTTGGAATGGCTTCAACCTTATTCACCGCTGAGTTAGCCTATCCTGGTGAGGCAAGGTGTACTAACTCACGGAGTTGATAATCCTCCTTTTGTCCATCAATGATCATTGTCCGAAGTGGATTTGTGTGTGTGCAGGAAGCAAGGGTAAGGGAATTGTGGAGGAAGCTACAATTTCAGTCTCCTTCCCTCCTTGGAGAACTGTGCAAATGCTACACATGAACAAATGAGCTGGGAAATTGTGATGCAAAGACCACAATGAGGTGAGCCAACAGATGACGTTTTCTGTACCTGGAATTAGGAAATTATGGACCCTTGTCCCCCACTGGACACTTGACCTCAAGATCTAGGTGGATCTGCCAGCCTTTTATTGAGGGTGTGCTGCATTGTTGTAGGCACCATCGTTTGGATGAGGTGCTGAACAAGGACTCCAGTTGCCCTTCAAGAGCACCAAATCAAAATTAGGAAGACGTTGGAGATCTGAAATGAAAAGTGAAAACACTAACATGAAGATCCTTCATCATAGAGTCATTGCAACACAAGAGGCCATTCAGTTTATGTTGGTTCTCTGCAGAGCAACAAATTTTATTCTGTCACTCATTTCTACACCAGTAGTCCTGCAAGTTTAATTCCCTAAAATGCCCAGTTTCTGTTGAAATCATTGAATCGTCTTTGCTTCCATTAATCTGGTAGGCAACAACTTTCATGTCACAACTTGCTGCATAAAATAAGCACAACAACACCTGTATTTCCTTAGGAGGCGAAGGAAAATCAGCGTGTAAAGACTTTTATCAATTTTGATAGCTGCACCATAGAAAGCATTCTATCTAGATGCATCATGGCTTGGTTCCAAGGGTGAGGAACTTTATCTTGCAATAGATTGAAGACATTGGGACTGTTTTCTATGGTGAGTAGGTTTATTGAGAGAAGATCTGGTAGAAGTTTTCACAATCACGAGGGGCTGTGTTTGAGAGAAACCGTTCCCATTCATTAAAAGATCAAGAACAAAAGTTCACAGATCGAAAGTTATTTGTAACATAAACAAATGTGAGATGAGAAGACACTTTTCGCACAACAACTTTGGGTCTGGAATACACTGTCTGGTGGTGTAGTGAAGACAGGTTCATTTGAGACATTCAATAAGGCATAAAATGTGTGTGTAGATAGAAAATCTATAAAGGCATGGGAAAATGTAGGGGATTTGCACAAAGTTATAATGACCATTTGGAGAGCCAGTGCAGGTGTAATGGGCTGAATGGCCTCCTTCTGTACCATTACACTTCTGAGATTAGCTGCTTTGTCTAACCCTATCATATTTGAGTTAATCTCCAATATATCTTCCCTCAATCTTCTTTTCTTCAAAGGGAACACCTCCAGTTTCTCCAGCCCTATCCTTTCCACTGAAATTCCTCATCTATGGAATGATTATACTAAATCTCCTCTGTGCCAGATCTGGCTCAGGCAGTAGTGGGCTCGCCTGTGTGCCAGGAACCCTGGGGCTCGGTGGCCACTTTAGGATTTGTGTAACACAGGGGCAATTTTCATGCAGACTGAATCTTTACTGTGAGTTCCGGCCACTAGCTGATTAGCTATGATCCTACAAATTGACAGAATAATCTTGCTTGGCTGAATGGCCTACTCCCATCTATTATGGTCTAAAAATCATACATGGAATAGGAAGAGTGTTATAAAGGTTGAGCAGAACTTTCCTGCTTTTTTTGGTCAGTACTCCACAGATCCAAAATGTCAAAGGATTGTTAATTACTCTCTCAGTTTCTACTCTCTATGACCAGCCCACACTCAGAGATCTATGTACAAGACTTCCAGCTCTCTTTATCTCTGCACACACTGTGGGAATGTGCTGTTTAACACAGATGGCCTCTCCCTGTCCTTTTTGCCAAAATGCATCACATTGCTCTTCAGTTACACACCAGAAGATAAAAGGATTTAAATTGAGTTTGAATTTACATTTCTAATGGGAGCTTTATTTCACTTAACTGTACTCCATAAAACTCACACACCACTGATTACTCTTCATATTTATATAACTCATTTCATATACCCATTTCATTTTGTACATTTAAAACAGAGATTGATAAGTTCTTGATTGACAAGGGGGCCAAAGGTTATGGGGAGAAAGCAGGAAAATGGGGTAGAAAACCATATCAGCAGCGATTGAATGGCAAAGCAGACTCCATGGGCGAAATGGCCTGATCTCTGCTTCCATGTCTTATGGTCGTAACTCATTCACACCCAATTAACATAAAGGTAAAGTCACATTAGGGCTACTCAGTCATGAATGATGACTGGTGGTCGTTCAACCCAAAGGTCACTACACCTCAGGTAAGGGGCTGGATTGAGATGGTAACCATGGTAACTTCAATGGGTACAGGAATTGAACCCATGCTGTTGGCATTACTCTGCAACACAAACTGCCCAGCCAACTGGGATAACCAACCACCTCTGTCCTAGACCCATCTAACACTCCATCATTCCAATAAGCTTCTTCTGTGTTAAATGATAACAGTTGCCTGTATTAAATTGCATCTTTCACATTGGAATCATTCCTGATGAAGGGCTTTTGCCCGAAACGTCAGTTTTCCTGCTCCTTAGATGCTGCCTGACCTGCTGTTGCTTTTCCAGCACCACTCTGATCTAAAATCTGGTTTCCAGCATCTGCAGTCCTCACTTTTGCCTCTTTCACATTGTCTGCCCATTCTGTTAGCTATCCAGGTCCTGCTGCAGTCTATTGGCTTAATCCTCAGATGTTACACTTCTTCAAATTTGGTAGCATGTGCCAACTTTGAAAATTTGCTCTTGTATTTATTGTAATACACTAGGGGTTGATGTCAAGAGGTTTTATTAACATGGGCATAGATGGCAGGCGCAGGGAGTTTGTCCTGAACCTATATAAGATACTATATAGGCCTCACCTGAGTACTGTGTCCAGTTTTGGATGCCACACTTTAGGTACAGTGTGAATGTATTGGAGAAAGTGCAGAAGAGGTTTAGCAGGATGATTCTAGAGCTGATAAATCTTATTTGTGAAGATACATTGCAGAAGTTGGGACTGTTTTCCTTGGAGAAGAGAAGGCTTCCAGGAAAATTTGATTGAGGTTATCAAAACCATGAGACATCTGTACACAGCAGACAGAGACAAATACTTTTCACATTTCAAGGGATCAAGAAGGCAGGGCACAGATTTAAAAATGATTTCAAAAGAAATGGAAGCGAGATGAGAAAATACTTTTTCACGCAGCGAGTAATCAGGTCTGGAATTCACTGTCTGAGAGGGTGGTGGAGGTTAGTTCAATCGAGGCATTCGAGACGATTATTTAAATAGAAACAATGTGGCAAGTTACAGAGCAGGAGAATGCACTATCATAGACACAGAGAAACACAGAAGATAGGAGCAGAAGGAGGCCATTCGGCCCTTCGAGCCTGCTCCACCAATTATTGTGATCACGGCTGAAATCCAACTCAATAGCCTAATCCATAACCTATCAGCTTTTGAGCCCATTCACCCCAAGTGCTATTTCTAGCCGTCTCTTGAGAACATTCAATGTTTTGACATCAATTGTTTCCTGGGGTAATGAATACCACAGGCTCACCACTGTTTGGCTGAAGAAAAGTCTCCTCGCCTCTGTTCTGAATAGTCGACCCTGAATCCTCGGACTGTGACTCTGGCTCTGGATACACCCACCATCAGGAGCATCCTCCTGGCATCTATCCTGTCTAGTCCTGTTCGAATGTTATAAGTCTCTATGAGATCCCCCACGACTTACGTGGAGAACCAGTTCCAGTGCAGAGACAAGGGCTGAATGGTTTCTTTTGAATCTGTGCAAATTCTGCCATTCTACGACTCAGAGAAAAAAGGATTGGATTTACATAGCACCTTCAACCCAATAGTGCTTCACAGGAGCATACTCAGTCAAAACAAAGCCAGATGTTGGGATGCAATGTCAGTGTTCTGACTGCTTTTTTTTAAACCCGGAGACCTGGGTTCAAGTCTCACCTGCTCCAGAGATGTGTGTTCTACGGCTTGATATATAGATTGATTAGGAAAATATTTAAAATGAGACCCTGAGCCACATGAGAAGATATTAGCACAGGGCAATCAAATGCTTGAGCCAAAAGGTAGCTTTCAGTCAGTAGAAAGAAAGAGAGAGAGAGAGAGAGAGAGTGGCGGGAGGTGAGAGGGATATATCAGTGCACAGGACCCAAGTGCCTGTCAATGGCAGAGTGGCTAAAATCTGGGAGTGCGCCAGATTTGGAGGAGCAGAGATAGGGAAGGGATGAGGCTATAGGGGATGAAAATGTTTCGTTGTCACAATGACAATGTTTCATCTGTCAGAGTTGGCAACACGGTGAGCTCAGTGGTTAACACTGCTGCCTCACAGCACCAGGGACCAGGTTCACTTCCAGTTTTGGGCTGCTGTATGTGCACACATTGCAGGGTTCCTCATGGCGAGAATTTGCAGGCTCAGTGGATTGGCCAGGGGAAATGTGGGGATAATGTTGGGGGCTAGGTCTGAGTGGGATGCTCAGGGTAGATTTGACGGCCTCTTTTCCCACTGCAGGGATTCTATGACAACCTACCATTTTCTAAAGGTCTCCTGGGTCACCCAGCACTCCCTGGCTGATGGTGCAGATGAACATTAATGATGCCCTACTCTCTCACTTTTCACAAGTTAATTTACACTCTGCTTACATCTCTCTCTACAATTAAAAACCCTTTTGCATTTGGTATCTACACTGTCTGCCCAGACACCTCCTCTACATTTGTCAAAAGTATAACACAGACTATTTTCCAGCATTTACTCTGTGTCTCTGTCCACAGATGCTGCTGAGTTTCTCCAGCGTTCTGTTAAGGTGGTTTTGTTTCCCTTTGTGCCAGGTATAACTAATCAATGGAGATTAGTTATACCTGGCACTCCCATTGGTTCCAGTTGTGCTGGGCCACACTTGGTCAAATACAGTTTTGATAAAAACAATGACTGCAGATGCTGAAAACCAAATTCTGGATTAGTGGTGCTGGAAGAGCACAGCAGTTCAGGCAGCATCCAACGAGCAGCGAAATCTGATGCTGCCTGAATTGCTGTGCTCTTCCAGCACCACTAATCAAATACAGCTTTGATGTCAAGGGCTGTCACTCTCACCCCACCTCTGGATATTCCTCTCTTTTGCCCACGTTTATACTTTAGAAAATTGGCTTTCCTGGTCCAGCGGCTCTAGGGAGTCAATGGGGGGGGGGGGGGGGGGGAATATCTCACCTGACCAAAACAAAGGGTCACTGTATTCCATCCAGCTTCTCTTCCTGAGTCAGTGTCGGGAATGGGGTGCTGGAAAAGCACAGCTGGTCAGGCAGCATCCGAGCAGCAGGGGAATCGACGTACAGGCCAAAAGCCCTTCAGCAGAACTGTGCTAAGCTCCCCAACTGCGTGGTCAGAAGGTACTAACTGTGTCTAATGTAACAGAAGGCAGCAGCTTTGTAAGCATGTGCAGTACGAGAGGAGGATGAAAAGCTACGTAGACTGGAAAGAGGTTGGGGAGACCCCCCTCGCCGGTATGCCACGCACTGCACACACACACACAGACACATTAACAGGAATTGTCAGAGGAACTTTTCTGCCGTTCCTTGCAATTTTGGAGAGTGGTCAAAGGTTCCTGAGGGGGCAACCCCGGGTGCTTTTGTTTGTTTGGAACTGTCAAAACCATCTTCCGAGATCTGCTGGTCAGTGCCCCGGAGACGGCCGATTACTCATCCAGGAGTGAAACATTAACCAGAGAGTAACACCAACGACGAGAAAATAAAATGCGCAGGGCTCAGAACTGATTGCCTGCTGAGAAAGAGAGAGGTAGCAATTTCTGTTTGCAAACTTTCTTCCAGCCTCTTCCAAAATGGGGAAGAACAAAATAGGTACGTGACCATTTCAATAAAGCATTTCTTATATTCATTGTTGCCATTTGGCTTGAGTGTGATTTTGTTTTTTAAAGGGCTGTTGCAGCACCAATTTATTTTACCCAATTCTCTCTTTCTCTGCCCACCCCCAACTATTCACAGATGGCGAGATACAAAAAGAACTTTCCCCTCCCGAGAAGCAAAAACCGGTTAGTATTGGCAATGGTGCCGAAAGTTAGGCCGCGCGAAAAGAAAAACACACAGTTAGAATGAACCTGTACTTCAGTCATAACTCCGAGGAGTTTATCCGGAAATGTATCAGCTCAGTTATTAACTTGGTTATCACTTTCTGCAAATTGTTCTTTTTTTTATGCCTGCGTTTCCGTGGAGTAAATGAGAGATATTTTCTTTTTGAAATCCTTTCTGATCTGTAATGTGTGTGTGTTGGTACCTTCATGGGAACCGGTTAGTTTGAATGGCCAGTTTGTGATTCGGAATAACGTGAGCAGAAACACTTCGATTCTTGGAGAGGACATACTTTCATGCAAGTGAAAGGCAATAGTAAACCACTGCTACTAAAAGAAACACACGCACACAAAAAAACTTGGCTCTTTGTATCAATAGACAATGTGTTTTCCCCACTGTGGGGGAGTCCAAAGCATAGGTTTAAGGTGAGAAGGGGAAGCTACAAAAGGGACCTAAGAGGCAACATTTTCCACACAGAGGGTGGTGCATGTATGGAATGAGCTGCCAGAGGAAGTGGTGGAGGCTGATTTAATTACAACATTTAAAGTGGATCTGGATGGTATATAAATAAAGGGTTTGGAGGGATATGGGCCAAGTGTTGGCAAATAAAACTAGATTGATACAGATATCTGGTTGGCATGGACGAGTTGGACTGAAGGGTCTAATTCAATGCTGTACATTCCCATGACTCGCTATTACTGGCATTTTCCAGTTTATCTTTGGGCAATGAGTGAGTAACTTTCCTTGTACAAGTATATTGATGTGTATACTTAAGAGTCAAAGAGGTATACCCTCTGGTCCAACTTGTCCATGCCAACCAGATACCCTAAATTAAACTAGTGCCATTTACCAGCACTTGGCCCATATCCCTCTAAACCCTTTCCTATTCATGTACCCATCCAGATGCCTTTTAAATGTTGTAATTGTGCCAGTCTCCACCACTTTCTCTGGCAGCTCATTCCATACACGCACCACCCTCTGTGTGAAGCTGCTGCCCCATAGGTCCCTTTTTTTCTAACTGAATGGGCAATTGAATCTTAGCAGCAAACGTAGGCCATTCAGCCCATTGAGTCTGCTGTACCATTCGATGAGATCATGAATGACTTGATAATCCTCAAATTCACTTAACCCCATAGCCCTTTACTGATTAAAAATCTGTCTATATCTGTCTTAAATATACTTACTGACTCAGCCCTCTCTGGTAAAGAATTCTACAGATTCAGTGCCTCTGAGAAAAGAAATCCCTCCTCAACTCTGTCCTAAATGGGCAATCACTTTTTCTGAGATGATGCCCTCTGGTCCTAGACTCCTCTACAATAAGAAACAACCATTCCACATCCAGGTCCCCCAAGAATCTTATATGTTTCAATAAGAACATCTCT